>NC_091388.1:2502558-2504638 GCF_038502225.1 Cherax quadricarinatus | reverse complement strand
TAGTGATGGTGATTTTGGTAATGTTTTTAGTAGTCGTAATTGTGGTAATGCTAGTAGTGGTGGTGATTGTGGTAGTGTTAGCAGTAGTTGTATTGACTGTAGTATGTAATGTTAGTAGTAGTGGTAGTTGTTGTAGTGTTAGTAGTAGTGGTAGTTGTTGTAGTGTTAGTAGTAGTGGTAGTCGAAGAAAGTGTCGTAGTGGTGGTGATTGTTGTAGTGTTAGTAGTTGTTTTAATTGTTGTAGTTGTGGTAGTGTTAGTAGTGGTAGTTGTGGTGATTGTGGTAGTGACCAATTCTTAATTCTAGATTTTCTTGTCCTTTCTCTTTCTCTCTCTCTGTCTCTCTATGTCTCTCTCTGTCTCTCTCTGTCTCTCTCTGTCTCTCTCTGTCTCTCTATGTCTCTCTCTGTCTCTCTATGTCTCTCTCTGTCTCTCTCTGTCTCTCTCTGTCTCTCTCTGTCTCTCTCTGTCTCTCTCTGTCTCTCTCTGTCTCTCTGTGCTGTGTGTGTGTACTCACCTATTTGTGTTTGCAGGGGGAGAGTCACAGCTCCTGGCCCCGCCTCTTCACTGATCGCTACTAGGTCACTCTCCCTGAGCCGTGAGCTTTATCATACCTCTGCTTAAAGCTATGTATGGATCCTGCCTCCACTACATCACTTCCCAAACTATTCCACTTACTGACTACTCTGTGGCTGAAGAAATACTTCCTAACATCCCTGTGATTCATCTGTGTCTTCAGCTTCCAACTGTGTCCCCTTGTTACTGTGTCCAATCTCTGGAACATCCTGTCTTTGTCAACCTTGTCAATTCCTCTCAGTATTTTGTATGTCGTTATCATGTTACCCCCAACCTTCCTGTCCTCCAGTGTCGTCCTCGCAGGACATTCCTCTTAGCTCTGGGACTAGTCAGATGCGGGTTCCAAACTGGTGTTGCATACTCCAGTATGGGCCTGACGTACACGGTGTACAGTTTCTTGAACGATTCCTTACTGAGGTATCGGAATGCTGTTCTCAGGTTTGCCAGGCGCCCATATGCTGCAGCAGTTATCTGGTTAATGTGTGCTTCTGGAGACATGCTCGGTGTTATACTCACCCCAAGATCTTTCTCCTTTTAGTGAGGTTTGTAATCCTTGGCCACCTAGACTATACTCTGTCTGCGGTTTTCTTTGCCCTTCCCCGATCTTCATGACTTTGCATTTAGTGGCTGGACCAGGTGTCCAGCCTGTCCAGGTCTCTTTGTAGTCCTGCCTGATCCTCATCCGATTTATTTCCCCTCATTAACTTCACATCATCTGCAAACAGGGACACTTCTGGTCCTAGGACTGACCCCTGTGGAACCCCGCTCGTCACAGGCGCCCACTCTGACACCTCTTCACGTACCATGACTCGTTGTTGCCTCCCTGTCAGGTATTCTCTGATCCATTGCAGTGCCTTTCCTGTTATATGTGCCTGATCCTCCAGCTTTTGTACTAATCTCTCGTGAGGAACTGCATCGAAGGCCTTCTTGCAGTCCAAGAAAATGAAATCTACCCACCCCTCTCTCTCGTGTCTTACTTCCGTTACCTTGTCATAAAACTCCAGTGGGTTTGTGACACAGGATTTTCCTTCCCTGAATCCGTACTGTATGTCGTTTATAATCTTGTTCCATTCCAGGTGCTCCACCACTCTCCTCCTTATAATCTTCTCAATGACTTTGCATACCATACATGTCAGTGACACTGGTCTATAGTTTAGTGCCTCGTGTGTCTCCTTTCTTAAAAATGGGGACCACATTTGCCTTCTTTCATACCTCAGGTATTTGCCCAGTTTCAAGGGATGTGTTGAAAATTGTGGTTAGTGGGACACACAGCATTTCTGCTCCCTCTCTAAGGACCCACGGAAAGATACTGTCGTGTCCTACCGCCTTTGGTGTATCCCCCTGTTAGGACTTCCCGGAGTCCTTTCTGTCTTCCACTTCCTGACAACTCTGTGATTGAAGAAATACTTCCTAACATCCCTATGGCTCATCTGAGTCTGTGTGTGTGTGCGAGTGTGTGTGTGCGTGTGTGTGCGTGTGTGTGAGTGTGTGTGTGTGTGTGTGTG
>NC_091388.1:2487558-2490058 GCF_038502225.1 Cherax quadricarinatus | reverse complement strand
CATGTGGTCCAGCAACTGGCTTCTCGAATTCAATCCAGCCAAATGCAAAGTCATGAAGATTGGGGAGGGGCAAAGAAGACCGCAGACAGAGTATAGGCTAGGTGGACAAAGACTACAGACCTCACTCAGGGAGAAAGACCTTGGGGTGACCATAACACCGAGCACATCACCGGAGGCACACATCAACCAAATAACCGTTGCAGCATACGGGCGCCTGGCAAACCTGAGAATAGCATTCCGATACCTTAATAAGGAATCGTTCAAGACACTGTACACTGTGTATGTTAGGCCCATACTGGAGTATGCATCACCAATCTGGAACCCACACCTGGTCAAGCACGTCAAGAAGTTAGAGAAAGTACAAAGGTTTGCAACAAGGCTAGTCCCAGAGCTCAAGGGAATGTCGTACGAGGAAAGGTTAAGGGAAATCGGACTGACGACACTGGAGGACAGAAGGGTGAGGGGAGACATGATAACGACATACAAGATACTGCGGGGAATAGACAAGGTGGACAGAGATAGGATGCTCCAGAGAGGGGACACAGGGACAAGGGGTCACAACTGGAAGCTGAAGACTCAGACGAGTCACAGGGACGTTAGGAAGCATTTCTTCAGTCATAGAGTTGTCAGCAAGTGGAATAGCCTAGCAAGTGAAGTAGTGGAGGCAGGAACCATACATAGTTTTAAGAAGAGGTATGACAAAGCTCAGGAAGGAGAGAGAGAGAGAGGATCCAGTAGCGATCAGTGAAGAGGCGGGGCCAGGAGCTGAGTCTCGACCCCTGCAACCACAATTAGGTGAGTACAAATAGGTGAGTACACACACACACACACACACACACACACACACACACACACACACACACACACACACACACACACACAAAACACACACACACACACACACACACACACACACACACACACACACACACAACACACACACACACACACAAACACACACACACAACACACACACACACACACACACAACACACACACACACACACACAGCACACACACACGCACAACACACACACACACACACACACACACACACACACACACACCCCACAGAATCTCCCACCAAAAGACCCCACCCGCGACATTCCCAACGCAACTGAGCAACCTATACTACAACCCACCCACTGTTCCCTCTGCCACCAACCCCCATATCACAAACCTCACCCCAACAGCTGTCCCTTATGGGCATTCTGACCCCACCCCCACCAACACATACCCCACCTACACCACAGCCCCATATAGGCCCCCACCAAGGCTCTCGCTCCCCCAACCCCAATATACTTGCATGACCACAATGATAGAAAAGAAACTAAAGGTTTGGTACACAAACGCGGATGGAATAACGAATAAACATGAGGAGTGGAATGAAAGAATCAGTGAAAAATCCCCAGACATCATAGCAGTCACAGAAACAAAACTCGCTGAGACAATAACAGACACAATCTTCCCAACAGGATATCAGATCCTGAGGAAAGATAGAAGGAGTAGAGGGGGAGGAGGGGTTGCACTGCTCATAAAACACCAATGGGGATTTGAGGAAATGGAAGGCATGGACATGATTGGAGAAAGAGACTACATTGTAGGTACAATTCAGTCCGGAGAACATAAAGTAGTCATTGGAGTGATGTATAACCCACCACAGAACTGCAGGAGGCCAAGAGAGGAGTACGAAGAAAACAACAGGGTGATGGTGGACACACTGGCTGAGGTGGCAAGAAGAGCTCACTCGAGCAGAGCAAAGTTACTGGTAATGGGCGATTTCAACCACAGGGAGATCGACTGGGAAAACTTGGAGCCACATGGGGGTCCCGAAACATGGAGAGCCAAGATGATGGATGTGGTACTTGAAAACCTCATGCATCAACATGTCAGGGACACAACCAGAGAGAGAGGGGAGGATGAGCCAGCAAGACTGGATCTTGTGTTCACCCTGAGCAGTTCAGACATCGAGGACATCACTTACGAGAGGCCCCTTGGAGCTAGCGATCATGTGGTTCTGAGTTTTGACTATATAGTAGAGTTACAAGTGGAGAAGGTAACAGGAACTGAAGGGGACAGGCCAAACTATAAAAGGGGGGACTACACAGGTATGAGAAACTTCCTGCAGGAGGTTCAGTGGGACAGAGAAATGGTAGGAAAATCAGTAAACGAGATGATGGAATATGTGGCAACAAAGTGCAAGGAGGCAGAGGAAAGTTTTGTTCCCAAGGGAAACAGAAATAATAGGAAGATCAAAACGAGTCCTTGGTTTACCCGAAGGTGTAGGGAGGCAAAAACTAAGTGCAACAGAGAATGGAAAAGGTACAGGAGGCATAGGACCCAGGAAAACAAGGAGATTAGTAGAAGAGCCAGAAACGAGTATGCGCAGATAAGGAGGGAGGCCCAGCGACAGTATGAAAACGACATAGCATCGAAAGTCAAATCTGACCCGAAACTGCTGTATAGCCACATTAGGAGGAAGACAACAGTCAAGGACCAG
>NC_091388.1:2475058-2480058 GCF_038502225.1 Cherax quadricarinatus | reverse complement strand
AGATGAAATAATATCTTGTGTTTTTGTACACAGTTTCATTAAGGCATAACAGATACACCACTTATCTTAACACATGTTTCTGACTACTGGTATTGAAAATACCAGTATCTGAGGAAACTGCTATTTCCCAAGATTGGGAAATAATCAGAATACAGTGGACCCCCGCATAACGATTACCTCCGAATGCGACCAATTATGTAAGTGTATTTATGTAAGTGCGTTTGTACGTGTATGTTTGGGGGTCTGAAATGGACTAATCTACTTCACAATATTTCTTATGGGAACAAATTCGGTCAGTACTGGCACCTGAACATACTTCTGGAGTGAAAAAATATCGTTAACCGGGGGTCCACTGTAATTTGCTTCTAAACTATTGATAAATCAATGGGCTTCATAACCTATGGCTGGCACCTTAGACTCAAGGAATGCGCTCGTTCTGATTCATCTGAGTCAACAGAGCTGGCACCTATGCTTGTAAACACTGTAACAGCGGATAACCACCCATAAAAGGAGAACAGATGTTGCAACAGGCGGATTGCAGTTTGATTTCAACCGGTGAACATTCGATGAAGTGGCCAGGGTACTACCCAGCCAGGCCACACCGCGTTCAATGCAAAAACATTCTTGGCCATATTCGTTTACATACAAATCCTGAGTTACGCACTGACAGTCTCCAGGAAGACTAAAGACGCTCTTCCTACCATGAATAATTACAGACTATTAGTGAGTGATAGTCGTCAGGCGATGTATACCAAATAGATGAGAGGAGTGAAGACATCCAACATCACCACACATCTCAAGCCATCAATAATGGTCTCCTTGATGTTGTAACATCACCAGCTCCCTAGACCCATTATGTACCTATGTAAAGATGCTAAACTGTATGTGTGTGACCTAACTAATGTTTGCATAAAAAACTCGTTACGACTGTAACTGGATATAAACATGTAAATACTTCAATTCCACTGTAACTTGTTCAACTATCAAAACTTTGTGGAACAGTTCCTGGACTCATTATGTACCTCTGTAATCCTTTGACTACCAACCACAAGATGGGTATGAGGTGCATAATAAACATGTTAAACTCACTCCCTTCACAATGAGCCAAGTCATTCACCTCAACAATCCTCAGCCACCCATCTCAGCCATCCTCTATCATCCACCTCAATAAACCTCAACAATCCACCACAATAAATAATCTTCAACCATCCATATATATTGTGACAATTAGCCTAAATCAATGAGTTGGGCCTATTGATCCAAGATGTTCTCAGTTAAATAAGCAACAAGTCTGTAGATGAATGGTTCAGAGAACCGACATGTTGATAAATTAGACACATGTGCAACTCTTGGGTATCTTTATTAAGGAAACGTTTCGCCACACAGTGGCTTCATCAGTCCATACACAGGAGAAACTTGAAGAACAGGAGGAGAATGAGATAATCAGTCCCTCAACCTTGAGTCGATGTGTTCAGTGATCTTAATACTTGGGAATTCTTCGCTTGCCTAATTCTTGGGCACGACCTACTTCCACATTGAACAAATGTGACACGACCTATGACTGCTGCACCTCTCCTGCCATACGGTTTATAAGCTGCTTCTCCGCTGATATGCCGTATTCTATTCAAGATTGATGGACTGAACACATCGACTCAAGGTTGAGGGACTGATTACCTCATTCTCCTCCTGTTCTTCAAGTTTCTCCTGCATATGGACTGATGAAGCCACTGTGTGGCGAAACGTTTCCTCAATAAAGATACCCAAGAGTTGCACATGTGTCTAATTTATCAAGCAACAAGTCGCCAGAAATCAAACCAAACATAAAAGAAATGATGTATAATTGACAATTTAAACCAACAAATATTATTCCCGTAACTTGAGTAGCCTTAACCAATGTATTAAAAATAAAATAACAATAACCAGTAAGACGTGCATCATCAATTTAATTTTTGTTAAAATTTCAAGTAGCGGAGAATATTTCATTGCTTTTTTTTTTTAGGGGCCCAAGGAACGTAACTCTATTTTTTTATACGTTCTTAAGTTCACTTTAGACGATTTTCAAGAACCTAACTACCTCCAACTGATGGACCCAATTTCAAAGCATTACTTTGAAATTGGGTTCATTAATTGGAGGTAGTTAGGTTCTTGAAAATCGTCTAAAATGAACTTAATAATATAAGAGAAAAATAGAATTACAGTGGACCCCCGGTTAACGAACTTTTTTCATTCCAGTAGTATGTTCAGGTACCAGTACTGACCGAATTTGTTCCCATAAGGAATATTGTGAAGTAGATTAGTCCATTTCAGACCCCCAAACATACACGTACAAACGCACTTACATAAATACACTTACATAATTGGTCGCATTTGGAGGTGATCGTTAAGCGGGGGTCCACTGTACATTCCTTGGACCCCCAAAAATGCCTCAACATTATGTGTTTGTATATATATATATATATACACGTATATATATATATATATATATATATATATATATATATATATATATATATATATATATATATATATATGTCGTGCCGAATAGGCAGAACTTGCGATCTTGGCTTAAATAGCAACGCTCATCTTGCCATATAGGACAAGTGAAAATTTGTGTATGCAATAATTTCGCCAAAATCTTTCTGAACCAAACGAAAAAAATATATTTTTCACTGTGTTTGTTTAGTATTAAATTATTGTAAACAAATCTAAAATATATTTAGTTGGGTTAGGCTAAAATAAATTGTTCTTGTTATAATAAGGTTAGGTAAGTTTTCTAAGATTCTTTTGGAGCAAAATTAAAAATTTTTACATAAACATTAATGAAAAAAATATATGTTTAAACGTATAAGAGAAAATTTTAGAAAGGACTTAATTTTAAATGAGTTCTTGCTAATTGACCAGTTTTACCTATTCGGCACGACATATATATATATATTTATATATATATATATATACATATGTTCAATAAGGTTCATTGTTTGTCAAAATTATTCAGTGTCTAGTTACAAAATTCTTAGCCCACCTAGTGGAGTAATTTGATTCTCCCTGCCCACCCTGCCAGCCCACCCTCCCTCCAACCCTCCTTGCCCACCTCCAGGGCTTCAGAAATAACTCAAATACTGGATTTTCACTCACCAGTAAGATTTAGATATTGTTTGGAACAACACTGTACAACATTGTACCAACACTACCAACACTGTACAACATTGTACCAACACTACCAACACTGTACAACATTGTACCAACACTACCAACACTGTACAACATTGTACCAACACTACCAACACTGTACAACATTGTACCAACACTACCAACACTGTACAACATTGTACCAACACTACCAACACTGTACAACATTGTACCAACACTACCAACACTGTACAACATTGTACCAACACTACCAACACTGTACAACATTGTACCAACACTACCAACACTGTACAACATTGTACCAACACTACCAACACTGTACAACATTGTACCAACACTACCAACACTGTACAACATTGTACCAACACTACCAACACTGTACAACATTGTACCAACACTACCAACACTGTACAACATTGTACCAACACTACCAACACTGTACAACATTGTACCAACACTACCAACACTGTACAACATTGTACCAACACTACCAACACTGTACAACATTGTACCAACACTACCAACACTGTACAACATTGTACCAACACTACCAACACTGTACAACATTGTACCAACACTACCAACACTGTACAACATTGTACCAACACTACCAACACTGTACAACATTGTACCAACACTACCAACACTGTACAACATTGTACCAACGCTACCAACACTGTACAACATTGTACCAACACTACCAACACTGTACAACATTGTACCAACGCTACCAACACTGTACAACATTGTAGCAACACTACCAACACTGTACAACATTGTACCAACACTACCAACACTGTACAACATTGTACCAACACTGTACAACATTGTACCAACACTACCAACACTGTATAACATTGTACCAACACTACCAACACTGTACAACATTGTACCAACACTACCAACACTGTATAACATTGTACCAACACTACCAACACTGTACAACATTGTACCAACACTACCAACACTGTACAACATTATACCAACACTACCAACACTGTACAACATTATACCAACACTACCAACACTGTACAACATTGTACCAACACTACCAACACTGTACAACATTTTACCAACACTGTACAACATTCTACCAACACTACCAACACTGTACAACATTATACCAACACTACCAACACTGTACAACATTATACCAACACTACCAACACTGTACAACATTGTACCAACACTACCAACACTGTACAACATTATGCCAACACTACCAACACTGTACAACATTATACCAACACTACCAACACTGTACAACATTATACCAACACTACCAACACTGTACAACATTGTACCAACACTACCAACACTGTACAACATTTTACCAACACTGTACAACATTCTACCAACACTACCAACACTGTACAACATTATACCAACACTACCAACACTGTACAACATTGTACCAACACTATCAACACTGTATCACTGTACAACAATGTACCAACACTGCACAACACTGCACAACACTGAACCAACACTGCACAACACTGTACAACACTGTACCAACACTGCACAACACTGTACAACACTGTACCAACACTGCACTACACTGTACAACACTGTACCAACACTGCACAACACTGTACAACAATGTACCAACACTGCACAACACTGTACAACACTGAACCAACACTGCACAACACTGTACAACACTGTACCAACACTGCACAACACTGTACAACACTGTACCAACACTGCACAACACTGTACAACACTGTACCAACACTGCACAACACTGTACAACAATGTACCAACACTGCACAACACTGTACAACACTGAACCAACACTGCACAACACTGTACAACACTGAACCAACACTGCACAACACTGTACAACA
>NC_091388.1:2465058-2470058 GCF_038502225.1 Cherax quadricarinatus | reverse complement strand
TATACTAGCACCTTGGTTCAACCAGTAGGGGCCCCCTTGTTATACTAGCACCTTGGTTCAACCAGTAGGGGCCCTCCTTGTTATACTAGCACCTTGGTTCAACCAGTAGGGGCCCCCTTATTATACCAGCACCTTGGTTCAACCAATCACAGGGAAGCTGCCACAGTTGTGAAGCGATGTGGTACACTCGTGAACCAACACTGGCAGACTTACCTTCCCTGCTAGCCACTACGCTTCTCACTGTGTCTTGTGCTTGCATTACCTTACTGTAGCACTATTGGTAGTGCACTCAGCTCACACATTGAGGTCCGGGGATCGATCCCCGGTATGGCTGAAAGCATTAGGGCATGTTTCCTTAAGAACGTGTTGTCCATGTTCACCTAGCAGTACAATAGGTACCTGGGTGTTAGTGGACTGGTGTGGGTCGCATCCTGGGTGTTAGTGGACTGGTGTGGGTCGCATCCTGGGTGTTAGTGGACTGGTGTGGGTCACATACTGGGTGTTAGTGGACTGGTGTGGGTCACATCCTGGGTGTTAGTGGACTGGTGTGGGTCGCATCCTGGGTGTTAGTGGACTAGTGTGGGTCACATCCTGGGTGTTAGTGGACTGGTGTGGGTCACATCCTGGGTGTTAGTGGACTAGTGTGGGTCGCATCCTGGGACAAAATTGACCTAATTTGCAGGAAATGCTCTGCATAACAAGGGACTTTCTATATAGTAGCATGTCATTGGTGTGAGCTATGGTCTGTATAAGTTGTATCATGTACTGCTAGAAATAAAGATTATTATATCATCTGTATATAATGTACATACATTGCTTGCCCTTTGGTAAAAGAAATGTAAGTATTTATTCTCTGTACCTTGGCCTGCACACCTGGTTGTGCTACAACCAGGTGTGCAGGCCACTAGACTACACCTGTGTTTGTAATGAATAACCACAGCAACAACAATTGCAACTGTCACAACTTCTACCACAGCTATAAGTATAACCACCACATCAACATACATAGCAACCACAACAACCACCACATCAACATACACAGCAACCACAACAACCACCACACCAACATACACAGCAACCACAACAACCACCACACCAACATACACAGCAACCACAACAACCACCACATCAACATACATAGCAACCACAACAACCACCACATCAACATACACAGCAACCACAACAACCACCACATCAACATACACAGCAACCACAACTACCACCACACCAACATACACAGCAACCACAACAACCACCACATCAACATACACAGCAACCACAACAACCACCACACCAACATACACAGCAACCACAACAACCACCACATCAACATACACAGCAACCACAACAACCACCACATCAACATACACAGCAACCACAACTACCACACCAACATACACAGCAACCACAACAACCACCACATCAACATACACAGCAACCACAACAACCACCACATCAACATACACAGCAACCACAACTTCCACCACACCAACATACATAGCAACCACAACAACCACCACACCAACATACACAGCAACCACAACAACCACCACACCAACATACACAGTAACCACAACAACCACCACACCAACATACACAGCAACCACAACAACCACCACACCAACATACACAGCAACCACAACAACCACCACATCAACATACACAGCAACCACAACAACCACCACACCAACATACACAGCAACCACAACAACCACCACATCAACATACACAGCAACCACAACAACCACCACATCAACATACACAGCAACCACAACAACCACCACATCAACATACACAGCAACCACAACAACCACCACATCAACATACACAGCAACCACAACAACCACCACATCAACATACACAGCAACCACAACTACCACATCAACATACACAGCAACCACAACAACCACCACATCAACATACACAGCAACCACAACAACTACCACAACCACCACCACAACAACTACCACAACCACCACCACAACAACTACACCACAACTGAAACAACCACAACTGCAACATCAACAACCATAACAACAATAACCACAACTGCAACAACCACAACTGCAACAACCACAATTACAACAACCACAACAACCACAACTGCAACAACCACAACTTCAACAGCCACAACTACAACAACCACAACTAAAACAGCCACAACTACAACAACCACAACTGCAACAACCACAACTAAAACAACCACAACTACAACAACCACAACTGCAACAACCACAACTACAACAACCACAACTACAACAACCACAGCAACCGCAACTACAACAACCACAACTACAACAACCACAACTGCAACAACCACAACTACAACAACCACAACTACAACAACCACAACTGCAACAACCACAACTACAAGTACCACAACCACAACAACCACAACTACAACAACCACAACAACCACAACTGCAACAACTACAACAACCACAACTGCAACAAACACAACTGCAACAACCACAACTGCAACAACCCCAACTGCAACTACCACAACTGCAACAACCACAACTGCAACAACCACAACATCCACAAACCACAACAACCACCACAACAACCAAAACTGCAACAACCACAACTGCAACTGCCACAACTGCAACCACCACAACTGCAACTACCACAACTGCAACTACCACAACTGCAACTACCACAACTGCAATAACCACAACTGCAACCACAACCACAACAACCACAGCTGCAACAACCACAACTGCAACAACCACAACTGCAACAACCACAACCACAACAACCACCACAACAACCACAACTGCAACAACCACAACTGCAACAACCACAACTGCAACTACCACAACTGCAACTACCACAACTGTAACTCCCATAACTGCAACAACCACAACTGCAACAACCACAACCACAACAACCACAACTGCAACAACCACAACTGCAACTACCACAACTGCAACTACCACAACTGCAACAACCACAACTGCAACTAACACAACTGCAACAACCACAACTGCAACTACCACAACTGCAACAACCACAACTGCAACAACCACAACTGCAACAACCACAACTGCAACAACCACAACTGCAACAACCACAACTGCAACAACCACAACTGCAACTACCACAACTGCAACAACCACAACTGCAATAACCACAACTGCAATAACCACAACTGCAATAACCACAACTGCAATAACCACAACTGCAATAACCACAACTGCAACTACCACAACTGCAACTACCACAACTGCAACTACCACAACTGCAACAACCACAACTGCAACTAACACAACTGCAACAACCACAACTGCAACTACCACAACTGCAACAACCACAACTGCAACAACCACAACTGCAACAACCACAACTGCAACAACCACAACTGCAACAACCACAACTGCAACAACCACAACTGCAACTACCACAACTGCAACAACCACAACTGCAATAACCACAACTGCAATAACCACAACTGCAATAACCACAACTGCAATAACCACAACTGCAATAACCACAACTGCAACAACCACAACTGCAATAACCACAACTGCAATAACCACAACTGCAACAACCACAACTGCAACAACCACAACTGCAACTAACACAACTGCAACTACCACAACTGCAACAACCACAACTGCAATAACCACAACTGCGACAACCACAACAACCACAACCACAACTGCAACTACCACAACTGCAATAACCACAACTGCAATAACCACAACTGCAACAACCACAACCTCAACTGCAATAACCACAACTGCAACAACCACAACTGCAACTACCACAACTGCAACAACCACAACTGCAACAAATACAACAACCACAACCACAACGACCACAACTACAACAACCACAACTGCAACAACCACAACCACAACAACTACAACTGCAACGACCACAACTGCAACTACCACAACTGCAACTACCACAACTGCAACTACCACAACTGCAACAACCACAACTGCAACAAATACAACAACCACAACCACAACAACCACAACAACAACCACAACTACAACGACCACAACTACAACAACCACAACTACAACAACCACAACTGCAACAACCACAACTGCAACTACCACAACTGCAACAACCACAACCACAACAACCACAACTACAACAACCACAACTACAACAACCACAACTGCAACAACCACAACTACAACAACCACAACTGCAACAACCACAACTGCAACTACCACAACTGCAACAACCACAACCACAACAACCACAACTACAACAACCACAACTACAACAACCACAACTGCAACAACCACAACTACAACAACCACAACTACAACAACCACAACTGCAACAACCACAACTACAACAACCACAACTGCAACAACCACAACTGCAACAACCACAACCACAACAACCACAACCACAACAACCACAACTACAACCACAACTACAACAACCACAACTGCAACAACCACAACTACAACAACCACAACTACAACAACCACAACCACAACGACCACAACTACAACAACCACCACAACAACAACCACAACTACAACAACCACAACTACAACAACCACAACCACAACAACCACAACCACAACAACCACAACTACAACAACCACAACTGCAACAACCACAACCACAACAACCACAACTACAACAACCACCACAACAACAACCACAACTACAACAACCACAACTACAACAACCACAACTGCAACAACCACAACTACAACAACCACAACTGCAACTACCACAACTGCAACAACCACAACCACAACAACCACAACCACAACAACCACAACCACAACAACCACAACTGCAACAACCACAACTACAACAACCACAACCACAACAACCACCACAACAACAACCACAACTACAACAACCACAACTACAACAACCACAACAACAACTATAACATAACCATGCAGATGGACTCCAACATTAACAATCACTCAGTAAAATCCTGAGTAAATCCCCTAATGAATGCAGATGTCCGCTATTCTCAGGGATTTCGCCCCATCACTGAGGGGATTAACCTC
>NC_091388.1:2452558-2460058 GCF_038502225.1 Cherax quadricarinatus | reverse complement strand
AAGCTCTGCCGTTGGGCCGACCTCTGCCCTGACTAGTGTTGTGTCCGACCATCCTGTGAGGGGGAGATAACAATGGTAGTGTCAGTAGTGCAGGCAAGCACTGCAGGAGGACTACTGGCCCATCATAGGATGGATATACATATAAACACACACATACACACACATGCATCCACATTAAGGACTGGTCCCAAATCTGCACACAGAAATCACTCCCTACGAAAGCAAAAGACTGGGCAGGAGATGTAGGGGCACCACGAGTACACTAAGGGACAACACCATAAGTGTCAGGGGCCCAAGATTGTTCAACAGTCTCCCACTATGCATAAGGGGGATTACCACAGGGCCCTGCCGTTTCTCAAAAGAGTGGGAGATGATACGGAGTCGGTGCCAGATGAGCCGGGCTGTGGTTAGTACGTTGAATCACGTGCGGCCAACAGTAACAGTGTGGTTGATCAGACCCTGATCTACAGGGAGGCCTGTTTGTAGACCCGGCCACTGGGGCGTTGATCGCAGGAAGACCCTCCAGGTAGACTCCAGGTAGACTCCAGGTATACTTCAGGCAAACTCCAGGTAGACTCCAGGTAGACTCCAGGTAGACTCCAGGTGGACTTCAGGTAGACTCCAGGTAGACTCCAGGTAGACTCTAGGTAGACTCCAGGTGGTGACCTGCAGACCTGCAGACCCACACTTCCAGGCAACCCAGGTAGACCTGGTGGTAGACTCCAGGTAGACTCCAGGTGACTTCAGGTAGACTCCAGGTAGACTCCAGGTAGACTCTCAGGTGACTCCAGGTGGACTTCAGGTAAGGTTCCAGGTAGACTCTCAGGCAGACCCCAGGCACAACTCTTCTCAGGCAAACTCCAGGCAGACTCAGGCAGACCTGCAGACTCAGGTGGACTCCCAGCAGTGGGCAGACTCCAGGCAGACTCCAGGTAGACTCCCAGGTAGACTCAGGCAGACTTCAGGCAGACTCCAGGTAGACCCAGGCATACCTCTGTGCAGACTCAGGTAGACTCCAGGTAGACCTAGGTAGACTCCAGGTGGACTCAGGTAGACCCAGGAGACTCCAGACCCAGGCAGACTCCAGGTAGACTTCAAGCAGACTCCAGGTACACTTGTGCATGACTCCAGGCAGACTTCAGGTGGGACTCCAGGTAGACTTCAGGTAGACCTGGCAGACTCCAGGCAGACTTCAGGTGTGACTCCAGGCAGACTCCAGGTAGACTCCAAGCAGACTCCAGGTAGACTCCAGGTAGACTCCAGGTAGACCCAGGCAGACTCCAGGTAGACCTGGCAGACCCAGGTAGACTCCAGGCAGACTCCAGGCAGACTCCAGGCAGACCCAGGCAGACTCCAGGCAGACTCAGAAGACTCCAGGCAGACTCCAGGCAGACCCAGGCAGACCCAGGTAGACCCCAGGCAGACTCCACAGGCAGACTCCAGGACCTGGTGCAGACCTCCAGGTAGACTCCAGGCAGACTCCAGGCAGACTTGTGGTGTAGACCCAGGTGACCCAGGTAGACTTCAGTGCAGACCCCAGGCAGACTCCAGGCAGACCCAGGTGACTCCAGGTGGGACTCCCAGGCAGACTCCAGGTAGACCCAGGCAGACTTCAGGTAGACTCCAGGTGACTCCAGGCAGACTCTAGGCAGACACCAGGCACCCAGGTAGACCCAGGCAGACTCCAGGTAGACCCAGACCCAGGCAGACCCAGGCAGACCCAGGCAATACTCAGGCAGACCCAGGCAGACTCCAGGCAGACTCCAGGACTCAGGTAGACTCCACAGACTCCAGGCAGACCACCCAGGTGACCCAGGTAGACTCCAGGTAGACCTGGGCAGACTCCACAGAGACCCAGACTCCAGGTAGACTCCAGGTAGACTCCAGCAGACTCCAGGTAGACTCCAAGTAGACTCCAGGCAGACCTCCAGGTAGACCTCCAGGTAGACTCCAGTAGATTTTGAGGCAGTTCCAGAAGACTCCATAAATCTGCAGACTCCAGGCAGACTCCAAGCAGACTCCAGGCAGACTCCAGGCACTCCAGGCAGACTCAGGTGCAGACCCAGGTAGACCCAGGTAAGACTCCAGGCAGACTCCAGGTAGACTCCAGGTAGACTCCAGGTAGACCTCTAGGTAGACTCAGGTGACCTCTGCAGACTCCAGGCATTCCAGGCAGACTTCAGGCAGACCCAGGCAGACTCCAGGTAGACCCCAGGCTGACACCAGGTGACTTCAGGTAGACTCCAGGTAGACTCCAGGTAGACTCCAGCAGACCCAGGTAGACTCCAGGTAGACCCAGGCATACTTCAGGCAGACCCAGGCAGACTCAGGCAGACTCCAGGCAGACTCCAGTAGACCTAAGCAGACTCCAGGTAGACTCCAGGTAGAATCTTGCAGACCCAGGCAGACCTACAGACTCCAAGTAGACTCCAGGTAGACTCCAGGTAGACTCCAGGTAGACTCCAGGTAGGTAAACATACATCACACACACACGAGGATGAGGCAGGACTACAAAGAGACCTGGACAGGCTGGACATGTGGTCCAGTAACTGGCTTCTCGAATTCAATCCAGCCAAATGCAAAGTCATGAAGATTGAGGAGGGGCAAAGAAGACCGCAGACAGAGTATAGGCCAGGTGATGAAGACTACAGGACTCACTCAGGAGAGACCTGGGGTGACCATAACACTGAGCACATCACCGGGAGGCACACATCAACCAAATAACTGCTGCAGCATACGTGGCGCCTGGCAACCTGAGAACAGCGTCTGATACCTTAATAAGGAATCGTTCAAGACACTGTACACTGTGTATGTTAGGCCCATACTGAGTATGCAGCACCAGTCTGAACCCACACCTGGTCAAGCACGTCAAGAAGTTAGAGAAAGTACAAAGGTTTGCAACAAGGCTAATGTCCCAGAGCCTGCCAAGGGAAATTGCCGTGGCTGATAGGTTATGAAATTTGGACTGACGACACTGAGGACAGAAGGGCTTAGGGGAGGACATGATATGACATACAAGATACTATGGGGATAGACAAGGTGGACAGGGAGATAGGATGTTCCAGAGAAGGGATTACAGGACAAGGGGTCACACTGGAAGCTTAAAGACTAACAGAGTCACAGGAGCGTTAGGTGCATTTCTTCAGCTGGCAGATGTTGCAAGGGAAGAGTTCTGTAAGTGAAGTAGTGGAGGTAGAACCATACATAGTTTTAAGAAGAGGTAGACAAAGCTCAGGAAGCAGAGAGAGAGAGGACACTTAGTAGCACCTGTGAAGAGGTACTGGTAGCTGAGTCTCTGACCTCCCACCACAATTAGTGAGTACACACATACACGCACATACACAAACATGGTAACACACATACATAACAGAAATTAACTTCTCTCTCTCTCTCTCTCTCTCTCTCTCTCTCTCTCTCTCTATCTCTCTCTCTCTCTCTCTCTCTCTCTGCCCTCTCTGCCTCCCTGTCTCTCTCTCTCTCTCTCTCTGTCTGTCTCTGTCTCTGTCTCTGTCTCTCTCTCTCTCTCTCTCTCTCTCTCTGTCTCTCTCTCTGTCTCTCTCTCTCTCTGTCTGTCTGTCTACTTTCTCTCTCTCTCTCTCTCTCTTTTGTCTCTCTCTCTCTCTCTCTCTCTCTCTGTCTCTCTCTCTCTGGGTCTGTCTGTCTCTCTCTCTCTCTCTCTATCTCTCTCTCTCTGCCCTGTCTGCCCTCTGCCCCCTCTCTGTCTGTCTGGTCTGTCTGCCTCTCTCTCTCTCTCTGCCCTGCCCTCTCTGCCCTCTCTTGCCCTCTCTCTCTTGCCTGTCTCTGTCTGTCTGTCTGTCTGTCTCTCTCTCTCTCTCTCTCTCTCTGCCCTCTCTCTCTGCCCTCTGCCTGTCTCTCTCGTCTGTCTGTCTCTCTGCCCTCTCTGCCCGTCTGTCTGCCCTCTGCTCCCTCTGTCTGCCTGTCTGCCCTCTCTCTCTCTCTGCCCTCTCTGCCCTCTCTGCCTGTCTCTGCCTGTCTGCCCGTCTGCCCTCTCTCTCTCTCTCTCTGCTCCTCTGTCTCTGTCTGTCTCTCTCTGTCTGTCTGCCTTCTCTCTCTGTCTCTCTCTCTGTCTGTCTGTCTGTCTGTCTGCCCTCTCTCTCTCTCTCTCTCTCTCTGTCTCTCTCTGTCTCTCTCTGTCTCTCTCTGCCTCTCTCTCTGTCTGTCTGTCTGTCTGTCTCTCTCTCTCTCTCTCTCTCTCTCTGTTCTCTCTCTCTCTCTCTCTTTCTCTCTGGCTTGGTCCACTGGACCACAAAATCTCCATTATGCTTCATGGAGCTTAAAATTGCTTTCTAAGCTCTCATCCAACAGCTAACCTAACCTAACTTAACCTAACCTAACTTAACCTAACCTAACTTAACCTAACCTAACTTAACCTAACCTAACTTAACCTAGCCTAACTTAACCTAACCTAACTTAACCTAACCTAACTTAACCTAACCTAACTTAACCTAACCTAACTTAACCTAACCTAACTTAACCTAGCCTAACTTAACCTAACCTAACTTAACCTAACCTAACTTAACCTAACCTAACTTAACCTAACCTAACTTAACCTAACCTAACTTAACCTAACCTAACTTAACCTAGCCTAACTTAACCTAACCTAACTTAACCTAACCTAACTTAACCTAACCTAACTTAACCTAGCCTAACTTAACCTAACCTAACTTAACCTAACCTAACTTAACCTAACCTAACTTAACCTAGCCTAACTTAACCTAACCTAACTTAACCTAACCTAACTTAACCTAACCTAACTTAACCTAACTTAACCTAACCTAACCTAACTTAACCTAACTTAACCTAACCTAACTTAACCTAACTTAACCTAACTTAACCTAACTTAACCTAACCTAACTTAACCTAACTTAACCTAACCTAACTTAACCTAGCCTAACTTAACCTAACCTAACTTAACCTAACCTAACTTAACCTAACCTAACTTAACCTAACCTAACTTAACCTAACCTAACTTAACCTAGCCTAACTTAACCTAACCTAACTTAACCTAACCTAACTTAACCTAACCTAACTTAACCTAGCCTAACTTAACCTAACCTAACTTAACCTAACCTAACTTAACCTAACCTAACTTAACCTAACCTAACTTAACCTAGCCTAACTTAACCTAACCTAACTTAACCTAACCTAACTTAACCTAACCTAACTTAACCTAACCTAACTTAACCTAGCCTAACTTAACCTAACCTAACTTAACCTAACCTAACTTAACCTAACCTAACTTAACCTAACCTAACTTAACCTAGCCTAACTTAACCTAACCTAACTTAACCTAACCTAACTTAACCTAACCTAACTTAACCTAACCTAACTTAACCTAGCCTAACTTAACCTAGCCTAACTTAACCTAACCTAACTTAACCTAACCTAACTTAACCTAACCTAACTTAACCTAACCTAACTTAACCTAACCTAACTTAACCTAACCTAACTTAACCTAGCCTAACTTAACCTAACCTAACTTAACCTAACCTAACTTAACCTAGCCTAACTTAACCTAACCTAACTTAACCTAACCTAACTTAACCTAACCTAACTTAACCTAGCCTAACTTAACCTAACCTAACTTAACCTAACCTAACTTAACCTAACCTAACTTAACCTAACTTAACCTAACCTAACCTAACTTAACCTAACTTAACCTAACCTAACTTAACCTAACTTAACCTAACTTAACCTAACTTAACCTAACTTAACCTAACCTAACTTAACCTAACTTAACCTAACCTAACTTAACCTAGCCTAACTTAACCTAACCTAACTTAACCTAACCTAACTTAACCTAACCTAACTTAACCTAACCTAACTTAACCTAACCTAACTTAACCTAGCCTAACTTAACCTAACCTAACTTAACCTAACTTAACCTAACCTAACTTAACCTAACTTAACCTAACTTAACCTAACTTAACCTAACCTAACTTAACCTAACTTAACCTAACTTAACCTAACTTAACCTAACTTAACCTAACCTAACTTAACCTAACTTAACCTAACTTAACCTAACCTAACTTAACCTAACTTAACCTAACCTAACCTAACTTAACCTAACCTAACTTAACCTAGCCTAACTTAACCTAACCTAACTTAACCTAACCTAACCTAACTTATCCTAACCTAACTTAACCTAACCTAACTTAACCTAACCTAACCTAACCTAACCTAACTTAACCTAACCTAACTTAACCTAACCTAACTTAACCTAACTTAACCTAACTTAACCTAACCTAACTTAACCTAACCTAACTTAACCTAACCTAACTTAACCTAACTTAACCTAACTTAACCTAACCTAACTTCACCTAACCTAACTTAACCTAACCTAACTTAACCTAACCTAACTTAACATAACCTAGCGTAACTTAACCTAACCTAACCTAACTTAACCTAATTTAACCTAACCATACCTAACCTAACTTAACCTAACTTAATCTAACTTAACCTAACTTAACCTAACTTAGCCTAATCTAACCTAATCTAACCTAACTTAACCTAACTTAACCTAACTTAACCTAATTTAACCTAACTTAACCTAACCTAACTTAATCTAACCTAACATAACCTAACTTAACCTAATTTAACCTAACTTAACTTAACCTAACCTAACCTAACTTAACCTAACCTAACCTAACTTTCCCTCTTCTGCCATATATGTGTGTGTGTGCTCACCTAGTTGTGGTTGCCGGGGTCGAGTCACAGCTCCTGGCCTCGTTTCTTCACTGGCCGCTACTAGGTCACTCTCCCTGAACCGTGAGCTTTATCATACCTCTTCTTAAAGCTATGTATGGATCCTGCCTCCACTACATCGCTTCCCAAACTATTCCACTTACTGACTACTCTGTGGCTGAAGAAATACTTCCTAACATCCCTGTGATTCATCTGTGTCGTCAACTTCCAACTGTGTCCCCTTGTTACTGTGTCCCATCTCTGGAACATCCTGTCTTTGTCCACCTTGTCAGTTCCTCTCAGTATTTTATATGCCGTTATCGTATCTTCCCCTATCTCTCCTGTCTCGTAGGACATACCCCTTAGCTCTGGGACTAGTCTTGTTGCAAACCTTTGCACTTTCTCTAGTTTCTTCACGTGCTTGGCTAGGTGTGGGTTCCAAACTGGTGCCGCATACTCCAATATGGGCCTAACGTACACGGTGTACAGGGTCCTGAATGATTCCTTATTAAGATGTCGGAATGCTGTTCTGAGGTTTGCTAGGCGCCCATATGCTGCAGCAGTTATTTGGTTGATGTGCGCTTCAGGAGATGTGCCTGGTGTTATACTCACCCCAAGATCTTTTTCCTTGAGTGAGGTTTGTAGTCTCTGGCCCCCTAGACTGTATTCCGTCTGCGGTCTTCTTTGCCTTTCCCCAATCTTCATGACTTTGCACTTGGTGGGGTTGAACTCCAGGAGCCAATTGCTGGACCAGGTCTGCAGCCTGTCCAGATCCCTTTGTAGTTCTGCCTGGTC
>NC_091388.1:2435058-2440058 GCF_038502225.1 Cherax quadricarinatus | reverse complement strand
GGTTGGTAGACAACAACCATCCTGGGAGGTACTACCCTCCTTTCATGGTTGGTAGACAACAACCATCCTGGGAGGTACTACCCTCCTGTCATGGTTGGTAGACAACAACCATCCTGGGAGGTACTACCTTCCTGTCATGGTTGGTAGATAACAACCATCCAGGGAGGTACTACCCTCCTGTCATGGTTGGTAGACAACAACCATCCTGGGAGGTACTACCTTCCTGTCATGGTTGGTAGACAACAACCATCCTGGGAGGTACTACCCTCCTGTCATGGTTGGTAGACAACAACCATCCTGGGAGGTACTACCTTCCTGTCATGGTTGGTAGACAACAACCATCCTGGGAGGTACCACCCTCCTGTCATGGTTGGTAGATAACAACCATCCAGGGAGGTACTACCCTCCTGTCATGGTTGGTAGACAACAACCATCCTGGGAGGTACTACCCTCCTGTCATGGTTGGTAGACAACAACCATCCTGGGAGGTACTACCCTCCTGTCATGGTTGGTAGACAACAACCATCCTGGGAGGTACTACCCTCCTGTCATGTGAGTGTGAAATCAATACAGTAATTGTTTCACATGATGGTAGGATTGCTGGTGTCTTTTTTAAATCTTATAAACACGCTGGATAACAGGTACGTCTTACTTCTACTTACACTTAGGTCACACTACACATATGTGTAAGTATATATGTACATACCCCTCTGTGTTTTCTTGTATTTTCTTACTAGTTCTTGTTCTTCTTTATTTCCTCTTATCTCCATAGGGAAGTGGAACAGAATTCATCCTCCGTAAGCCATGCGTGTCGTAAGAGGCGAATAAAATGCCGGGAGCAAGGGGCTAGTAACACCTTCTCCTGTATACATTACTAAAGTTAAAAAGAGAAGCCATCGTTTTTCTTTTTGGGGTCAACCTGCATGGGTGGGATATGGCCAGTTTGTTTATTATATATATATATATATATATATATATATATATACATATATATATATATATATATATATATATATGTATATATATATATATATATATATATATATATATATATATATATATATATATATATATATATATATATATATATATATATATATATATATATATATATTCACCAACGATTGCTAATGTTCGTGTAATGTTGTTATTGTAACAAAGTTGGTAGAATTACCGACAATATGTAAAGTAAAAGGACACAAGTGCAACTAATGTGACATTTATTGTAGCAACGTTTCGCTCTCCAGGAGCTTTATCAAGCCATTACAAACATTACATGGACACAGAGGGTATATAAAGGCTCAGAGTGAGGTGAATACTAGTGAGGTACCATTTCGATGTTCACAGTAGTAGTAGTAGTAGTAGTAGTAGTGGTAGTGACAAAAGCAATTAATTCGTACATGAGTAAAAGGATATAAAAGCTATTACTTGGGTAACATAAAAATAGGTTGGACAAATATAAACTGGAATGAGGCAGGTTGTTTCAGTGTTCACTCTCTGTGCTTTGTGTAGTATAACAGGAGAGACTATGTGATGGCAGGGTTTACTGTTTTCAGGAGGATTCTTGCTAAGACTTCGGAGATGGTGAAGCTGCCGTTGTTTTGTTTAATTGTATTCGAAACAGCGATCAGTGCTGATTCAAGGCACTTGCGTCTGCGGAAATTAGTTTCTTTGATCACTAATTGGGCGTCTCTGAATTTCATGAGATGATTGGTAGAATTTCGGTGTTGTACACAGGCGTTGTTTAAGTTGTCGTTCCTACATGCGTATATGTGTTCATTGAGGCGGGTGTCGAGGTTTCTTGCTGTTTCACCTACGTAGATCTTGTCACAGCCTCCACAGGGTATAGTGTAAACTCCTGCATTGACTGGTTCGTGGTGCTTGGGTTTTGTCCTGGTTAGATCCTTTATTGAAGTGGTAGAAGCGATGGCGACTCTGGTGTTAGCTTGTGAAAGTACTTTTGAGACGTTTAGTGCAACCTGGCTGTTGGGAAGAATTATAACTTTGTTGGGAGCGGTGTTGATGCGTGGAGAATTGATGATCTGAAGAGCTCTTTTCTTGCAGAAAATCAAACTCAATCGCAAACTTCAGTACCTCTGCACTAACAGTCGGTGGAAGGATATGGGACGCGAATCCCTGATAAACAACTTATCGTCACGCACCTTAACCGACTACGAGAAACAAGCACTGAGTCTGGGACTCAAATTTACCACCAACATACGCAAACCTAACTATCAACTCAATCTTGTTACCAGGAACCATAGACACAGTGACAGCAACTTCCAGAAGGGTTATATACAGGGCCTTCTCACTGCAGCTTTATGTGAACCTTCTTCTTCTAATCTTCCTAGAAGATACATCACTGCCCTTAAGGACCTCGCCAACGACCCCAACATTATCGTCACCACCGCCGACAAAGGAGGTGGAGTCGTCATACTCAACACCAGTGACTACAACACTAAAATGATGGACCTTTTGAATGATCAATCTACATACGAACCTATCAGCACTCAACAGTGGGAGACGCTCACCAAAGACTTTCTATACAAAAGCAAACAAATACTCAAACGCACTAGAGAAGGGAAGAAACTTCTGTACTTGTTACCAAGCAACCCTAAACCAGCACACATGTATGGTTTACCCAAGACCCATAAACACAATATTCCTCTCAGACCAATCACGTCAGGAATAGGCAGTGCTCCACACAAACTAGCCGGAGTTCTTGCCAAACATCTTTCCTGCCTTCTGGGGACCATCAGCCCCGCTCATCTTAAACACTCAGGCGACCTTCTCAACCGCATCCGTAACCTCTCCATCCGTAACAAGAAACTAAGCAGTTTGGATGTGACTTCCCTCTTCACAAAAGTACCTACCAAAAAAGCCATCGAGGTTCTACGACGTAAAGTCAACCAGGACCTTAATCTTCCTTTACCTCCCGGAGATTTTGTTGACTTGATTGAACTCTGTGTTAACTTCAACTGTTTTTCCTTCAATAACAAGCTCTACAAACAAACCTACGGCATGGGAATGGGGTCCCCAATAAGTGCCGTCCTAGCCAACTTATACATGGAACACCTAGAGTCTGAACACTTCGCCAACATCATCCCTTCAAGCGTCACTTGGTTACGTTACGTGGACGATGTCCTCGTAATAACTCCAAAACGTTTTGATGTAAGGGATCTTCAGGCAAGGCTCAACGCAGTTGAACCAGCGATTCAGTTTACACTAGAAGAAGAGTCCATGACAAGCTACCTTTCCTCGACGTCCTCATTCACAAAGTAGACAACAACCTAAGATTTCAAGTTTATCGGAAACCTACCAATAAAAATGATCTCACACACTTCTATTCCAGTCAAGATACCAAGACCAAAAGAGGCATCATCATCGGGTTTTTCCTAAGAGCATACCGAATTTGTAGTCCTGAGTTTCTTGACGAGGAATGTACTTACATTCACCAAACATTCACTGAGTTACAATTTCCTTCTTTTTTCATCAAAGACTGCAAGAAAAGAGCTCTTCAGATCATCAATTCTCCACGCATCAACACCGCTCCCAACAAAGTTATAATTCTTCCCAACAGCCAGGTTGCACTAAACGTCTCAAAAGTACTTTCACAAGCTAACACCAGAGTCGCCATCGCTTCTACCACTTCAATAAAGGATCTAACCAGGACAAAACCCAAGCACCACGAACCAGTCAATGCAGGAGTTTACACTATACCCTGTGGAGGCTGTGACAAGATCTACGTAGGTGAAACAGCAAGAAACCTCGACACCCGCCTCAATGAACACATATACGCATGTAGGAACGACAACTTAAACAACGCCTGTGTACAACACCGAAATTCTACCAATCATCTTATGAAATTCAGAGACGCCCAATTAGTGATAAAAGAAACTAATTTCCGCAGACGCAAGTGCCTTGAATCAGCACTGATCGCTGTTTCGAATACAATTAAACAAAACAACGGCAGCTTCACCATCTCCGAAGTCTTAGCAAGAATCCTCCTGAAAACAGTAAACCCTGCCATCACATAGTCTCTCCTGTTATACTACACAAAGCACAGAGAGTGAACACTGAAACAACCTGCCTCATTCCAGTTTATATTTGTCCAACCTATTTTTATGTTACCCAAGTAATAGCTTTTATATCCTTTTACTCATGTACGAATTAATTGCTTTTGTCACTACCACTACTACTACTACTACTACTACTACTACTGTGAACATCGAAATGGTACCTCACTAGTATTCACCTCACTCTGAGCCTTTATATACCCTCTGTGTCCATGTAATGTTTGTAATGGCTTGATAAAGCTCCTGGAGAGCGAAACGTTGCTACAATAAATGTCACATTAGTTGCACTTGTGTCCTTTTACTTTACATAATGTTGTTGTTGTTGGTGTTTAAGGCCTGGGACGGCTCTGTTGGTCTTGTTATTGGGTATAGGGCTCACTCACTGCTTACACCGTATGTAGCTGTTATTTATTGGAGACTTGGAGAGTGAGCAGAGTGGAGGTGTTGTTCCAAGTTTATTTTTCTAAGTTTAAACTTTAAATGTTCAAGTTCTCTGGTAATACAGACACTGATGTGCGTGATGTATTGTTGTGTGCGTGCCACTAGTGTACACACACACACACGGAGATAGATACAATTTCTCTCTCTTCTTCCACTCTGTCTATTTCCTGCTATCATTCAACTGCCACCATCCTTCCTCTTGCTACTCCCTCTTTCACTACTATCTCTCTCTCTCTCTCTCTCTCTCTCTCTCTCTCTCTCTCTCTCTCTCTCTCTCTCTCTCTCTCCTGTTGTATGTGTGTGTGTGTGTGTGTGTGTGCACTCAACAGAAGGGTGGTATGCAGTACAAGTGTACACCACAACAGCGTACCACAACAGTGCACCACAACAGTGGACTACAACAGTGTACCACAACAGTGAACCACAACAGTGGACCACAACAGTGTACCACAACAGTGGACCAGAACAGTGTACCACAAGAGT
>NC_091388.1:2430058-2432558 GCF_038502225.1 Cherax quadricarinatus | reverse complement strand
TGCAACACAAGGCTGCAACACAAAGCTGCAACACAAGGCTGCACCACAAGGCTGCAACACAAGGCTGTAACACAAAGCTGCAACACAAGGCTGCAACACAAGGCTGCAACACAAGGCTGCAACACAAGGCTGCAACACAAGGCTGCAACACAAAGCTGCAACACAAGGCTGCACCACAAGGCTGCAACACAAGGCTGCAACACAAAGCTGCAACACAAGGCTGCAACACAAGGCTGCAACACAAGGCTGCAACACAAGGCTGCAACACAAGGCTGCAACACAAGGCTGCAACACAAAGCTGCAACGCAAGGCTGCAACACAAGGCTGCAACACAAAGCTGCAACACAAGGCTGCAACACAAGGCTGCAACACAAGGCTGCAACACAAAGCTGCAACACAAGGCTGCAACACAAGGATGCAACACAAGGCTGCAACACAAAGCTGCAACACAAAGCTGCAACACAAGGCTGCAACACAAGGCTGCAACACAAAGCTGCAACACAAGGCTGCAACACAAGGCTGCAACACAAAGCTGCAACACAAAGCTGCAACACAAGGCTGCAACACAAGGCTGCAACACAAGGCTGCAACACAAGGGTGCAACACAAGGCTGCAACACAAGGCTGCAACACAAGGCTGTAACACAAAGCTGCAACACAAGGCTGCAACACAAGGCTGCAACACAAAGCTGCAACACAAGGCTGCAACACATTAGATATTACCAGTATGCCTCAGGAATATTCTTAAAAGACTATTTATTATCTTCGTAACAAACACAATGGTAAATAGAGTGACTAACTCCCTTAAGGTTTACTACAGAAGTCTGATAAACAAGACAGATGATTTAAGATGAATTTCATGTGAAGGTAACATGGATATTATTGCTGTAACAGAGACCTGGTTCAACTTGAAAGAGAGAGAAATGCTTTCTGAATGCCACATACAAGGTTATAAACTATTCCACACTGATAGGGTTAATAGGAAGGGTGGTGGAGTGGCGCTATATGTCAGAGATAATTGTTGCATTAGACGAAATATAAAATTAAAACTGAGGGACATTGAATATGTTTGGGTACAGTTTCTCGAGGGCCGT
Source organism: Cherax quadricarinatus (assembly GCF_038502225.1). NCBI lineage: Eukaryota > Metazoa > Arthropoda > Malacostraca > Decapoda > Parastacidae > Cherax > Cherax quadricarinatus. The sequence goes on along the minus strand of NC_091388.1, from coordinate 2,431,465 downwards.
AAAAAAAGCTAATTTTGGTATGGAGTGCCTGGTGGCCTGGTGGTTAACGCTCTGGCTTCACACGGTGAGGGCCTGGGTTCGATTCCCAGCCAGAGTAGAAACATTGGACGTGTTTCTTTCCACCTGTTGTCTATGTTCCCCATCAGTAAAATGGGTACCTGGGTGTTAGTCGACTGGTGTGGGTCGCATCCTGGGACACTGACCTAAGGAGGCCTGGTCACAGACCGGGCCGCGGGGGCGTTGACCCCCGGAACTCTCTCCAGATAAACTCCAGAAACTCCAGTAAACTTCTCTGGAACGAAATTGATAAGGCATCTATCTGGATACGAAAATTAACTGGAGCACTCTGATAAGAAATCTTCAGTTTAGTGACTGTCTTGTTACGATTCTGAATTATTTATAAGAATTTGTGACAGAACCAACTAGAGGAAATAACCTGCTTGACCTGGTTCTTGCCAACAATAATCCTGAAGTTTATAATGAGCTGGGAAAAGTGATCACAAATTAGAGTCAGTAACTGATGTTGGAATCAATAATTGTCGAGGCCATTCAAAGGCATCTTGAAAGACGTAAATTCATTAATAAATCTCAACACGGTTTTACAAAGGGGCTTTCCTGTCTAACGAATTTACTAACTTTTTTCACTAAGGTATTTGAGGAGGTAGATCATGGTACTGAATATGATATTGTGTATATGGACTTCAGTAAGGCTTTCCATAGAGTTCCACATCAGAGGCTGTTGAGGAAAGTAGAGGAACACGACATAGGAGGAGAAATTTTTTCCTGGGTAGAGGCATGGTTGACAGGCAGCAGCGAGTTTGCATAAACTGGGGAAAATCAGAGTAGGGAAGCGTCACGAGCGGTGTTCCACAGAGGTCAGTGTTGGGTCCCTTGTTGTTCACAATTTACATAAACGATATAAATGAGAGAATGCATAGGAACATAAGCAAATTTGTTGGTGACACCAAAATAGGCCGTCCAACTAATGAAGAGAACACTAGAGGAAGATCTGAATGGACTGTTGCTGTGGTCGGTGAAGCGACAGATGCAGTTTAATATAGACAAATGCAAACTTCTAAACATTGGACCGGACAATAACCATGACACATATAAACTAAATAATGTACATATTAATATTACTGATTGCAAAAAGTATTTGGAAGTTCTGGTTAGCAGTAATCTGAAACCAAAACAACAGTGCGTAAGTGTTGGCAATAAAGCTAATAGAATTATTGGCTTCATATATATATATATATATACATATATATATATATATATATATATATATATATATATATATATATATATATATATATATATATATATATATATATATATATATATATATATATATATATATATATATAACTTGTTATAACATTGCATTAAAAATTTTACGATACAATT
>NC_091388.1:2415058-2422558 GCF_038502225.1 Cherax quadricarinatus | reverse complement strand
TCATACACATTTCGACCTGATGTATTTCGATGTCAGTGAGAAGGGCCATCGTGTATACTTAATAACGAGGTGTATTACCGTACTGAAGTTGGATGTATACAGCTGGTATACACGATCATGTGTGTTGCTTTATGTATACATGTCTGCTTCAACCAGCTGTCAGTCTGTCAGCCTCTGTCAGCCTTGTAGATCAAGTGTTATGGTGTTGAGAGTCGTTCCTTCGGCTGACGGAGGCATCAGCTGATAGAGGTGTTAGCTAACAAAGGCTTCAGCTGACAGAGGTGTCAGCTGACACAGGTGTCAGTTGATAGAGGTATCAGCTGACAGAGGTGTCAGCTGAGAAAGGCTTCAGCAGACAGAGTTGTCAGCTGACAGAGGTGTCAGCTGAGAGTGGTATTGCGTCAGCAAGCTACTGGGTGAGTGTGTGTGTACTCAGGATGGGTAGATATTGAGTACAACAGGACTCTCCAGTCCTCTGTTGGCACTGCTGGAACAGTGACTCTTACTGTGGGACTGACTACCCCACCTTCTACTGTCTACAAGACTGAGGGGACTGACTACCCCACCTTCTACTGTCTACAAAATTGAGGGGACTGACTACCCCACCTTCTACTGTCTACAAGACTGAGGGGACTGACTACCCCACCTTCTACTGTCTACAAGACTGAGGGGACTGACTACCCCACCTTCTACTGTCTGCAAGACTGAGGGGACTGACTACCCCACCTTCTACTGTCTACAAGATTGAGGGGACTGACTACCCCACCTTCTACTGTCTACAAGATTGAGGGGACTGACTACCCCACCTTCTACTGTCTACAAGACTGAGGGGACTGACTACCCCACCTTCTACTGTCTGCAAGACTGAGGGGACTGACTACCCCACCTTCTACTGTCTACAAGACTGAGGGGACTGACTACCCCACCTTCTACTGTCTACAAGATTGAGGGGACTGACTACCCCACCTTCTACTGTCTACAAGACTGAGGGGACTGACTACCCCACCTTCTACTGTCTGCAAGACTGAGGGGACTGACTACCCCACCTTCTACTGTCTACAAGACTGAGGGGACTGACTACCCCACCTTCTACTGTCTACAAGACTGAAGGGACTGACTACCCCACCTTCTACTGTCTACAAGACTGAGGGGACTGACTACCCCACCTTCTACTGTCTTCAAGACTGAGGGGACTGACTACCCCAACTTCTACTGTCTACAAGACTGAGGGGACTGACTACCCCATCTTCTGCTGCCTGCAAGACTGAGGGGACTGACTACCCCATCTTCTACTGTCTACAAGACTGAGGGGACTGACTACCCCACCTTCTATTGTCTACAAGACTCAGGGGACTGACTACCCCACCTTCTACTGTCTACAAGACTGAGGGGACTGACTACCCCACCTTCTACTGTCTACAAGACTGAGGGGACTGACTACCCCACCTTCTACTGTCTACAAGACTCAGGGGACTGACTACCCCACCTTCTACTGTTTACAAGACTGAGGGGACTGACTACCCCACCTTCTACTGTCTACAAGACTGAGGGGACTGACTACCCCACTTTCTGTCTACAATACTGAGGGGACTGACTACCCCACCTTCTACTGTCTACAAGACTCAGGGGACTGACTACCCCACCTTCTACTGTCTACAAGACTGAGGGGACTGACTACCCCACCTTCTACTGTCTACAAGACTCAGGGGACAGACTACCCCACCTTCTACTGTCTACAAGACTGAGGGGACTGACTACCCCACCTTCTACTGTCTACAATACTGAGGGGACTGACTACCCCACCTTCTACTGTCTACAATACTGAGGGGACTGACTACCCCACCTTCTACTGTCTACAATACTGAGGGGACTGACTACCCCACCTTCTACTGTCTACAAGACTGAAAGGACTGACTACCCCACCTTCTACTGTCTACAAGACTGAAAGGACTGACTACCCCACCTTCTACTGTTTACAAGACTGAGGGGACTGACTACCCCACCTTCTACTGTCTGCAAGACTGAGGGGACTGACTACCCCACCTTCTACTGTCTACAATACTGAGGGGACTGACTATCCCACCTTCTGCTGTCTACAAGACTGAGGGGACTGACTACCCCACCTTGTACTGTCTACAAGACTGAGGGGACTGACTACCCCACCTTCTACTGTCTACAAGACTGAGGGGACTGACTTTCCCACCTTCTACTGTCTACAAGACTGAGGGGACTGACTACGCCACCTTCTACTGTCTACAAGACTGAGGGGACTGACTACCCCACCTCCTACGGTCTACAAGACTGAGGGGACTGACTATCCCACCTTCTACTGTCTACAAGACTGAAAGGACTGACTACCCCACCTGTACTGTCTACAAGACTGATGGGACTGACTACCCCACCATCTACTGTCTACAAGACTGAGGGGACTGACTACCCCACCTTCTTCTGTCTACAAGACTGAGGGGACTGACTACCCCACCTTCTGCTGTCTACAAGACTGAGGGGACTGACTACCCCACCTTCTACTGTCTACAGTACTGAGGGGACTGACTACCCCACCTTCTACTGTCTACAAGACTGAGGGGACTGACTGCCCCACCTTCTACTGTCTACAAGACTGAGGGGACTGACTACCCCATCTTCTACTGCCTACAAGAGTCAGGGGACTGACTACCCCACCTTCTACTGTCTACAAGACTGAAGGGACTGACTACCCCACCTTCTACTGTCTACAAGACTGAGGGGACTGACTAACCCACCTTCTACTGTCTGCAAGACAGAGGGGACTGACTACCCCACCTTCTACTGTCTACAAGACTGAGGGGGCTGACTACCCCACCTTCTACTGTCTACAAGACTGAGGGGAGTGACTATCCCACCTTCTACTGTCTACAAGACTGAAGGGACTGACTACCCCACCTTCTACTGTCTACAAGACTGAGGGGACTGACTAACCCACCTTCTACTGTCTACAAGACTGAGGGGACTGACTACCCCACTTTCTACTGTCTGCAAGACTGAGGGGGCTGACTACCCCACCTTCTACTGTCTACAAGACTGAGGGGACTGACTACCCCACCTTCTACTGTCTACAAGACTGAGGGGACTGACTACCCCACCTTCTACTGTCTACAAGACTGAGGGGAGTGACTATCCCACCTTCTACTGTCTACAAGACTGGGGGACTGCATGCCCCACCTTCTACTGTCTACAAGACTGGGGGACTGCATGCCCCACCTTCTACTGTCTACGAGACTGGGGGACTGACTACCCCATCTTCTACTGTCTACAAGACTGAGGGGTCTGACTACCCCATCGTCTACTGTCTACAAGACTCAGGGGACTGACTACCCCACCTTCTACTGTCTACAAGACTTGGGGGACTGGTTACCTTATCTACTGTCTACAAGACAGTCTGACAGTATCTGCTACAGTCTGGCTGGTAGTTTGCACTGATTGATACCCGGCTGATATCTGGTTGATAGTGGTTGATATCTGGGTGATATCTGAGTGATATATGGTTGACAATGGTTGATATCTGGTTGATATCTGGTTGATAATGGTTGATATCTGGGTGATATCTGGTTGATACCTGGTTGATATCTGGTTGATATCTGGTTAATAGCTGGTTGATATCTGGTTGACACCTGGTTGACACCTGGTTGATATCTGGTTGATACCTGGTTGACATCTGGTTGATACCCGGTTGATACCTGGTTGATACCTGGTTGATACCCGGTTGAAAACTGGTTGATACATGGTTAATATCTGGTTGATATCTGGCTGATACCTGGTTGACATCTGGTTGATATCTGGTTAATATCTGGTTGATACCTGGTTGATACCTGGTTGATACCTGGTTGATACCTGGTTGATACCTGGTTGATATCTGGTTGATACCTGGTTGATACCTGGTTGATACCTGGTTGATACCTGGTTAATACCTGGTTGATACCTGGTTGATATCTGGTTGATATCTGGTTAATACCTGGTTGATACCTGGTTAATACCTGGTTGATACCTGGTTAATACCTGGTTGATACCTGGTTCATATCATGTTGATACCTGGTTGATACCTGGTTGATACCTGGTTGATACCTGGTTCATATCAGGTTGATACCTGGTTGATACCAGGTTCATATCAGGTTGATACCTGGTTGATACCTGGTTGATACCTGGTTGATACCTGGTTAATACCTGGTTGATACCTGGTTGATACCTGGTTGATACCTGGTTGATACCTGGTTGATATCTGGTTGACATCTGGTTAATACCTGGCTGATACCTGGTTGATACCTGGTTGATACCTGGTTGATACCTGGTTGATACCTGGTTGATACCTGGTTGATAGCTGGTTGATACCTGGTTGATATCTGGTTGATATCTGGTTAATACCTGGTTGATACCTGGTTGATACCTGGTTGATACCTGGTTGATACCTGGTTAATACCTGGTTGATACCTGGTTGATACCTGGTTGATACCTGGTTAATACCTGGTTGATACCCGGTTGATACCTGGTTGATACCTGGTTGATACCTGGTTGATACCTGGTTAATACCTGGTTAATACCTGGTTAATACCTGGTTGATACCTGGTTGATACCTGGTTAATACCTGGTTGATACCTGGTTGATACCTGGTTAATACCTGGTTGATACCTGGTTGATACCTGGTTAATACCTGGTTAATACCTGGTTAATACCTGGTTAATACCTGGTTGATACCTGGTTAATACCTGGTTGATACCTGGTTGATACCTGGTTGATACCTGGTTAATACCTGGTTGATACCTGGTTAATACCTGGTTGATACCTGGTTGATACCTGGTTAATACCTGGTTAATACCTGGTTGATACCTGGTTAATACCTGGTTAATACCTGGTTGATACCTGGTTGATACCTGGTTAATACCTGGTTGATACCTGGTTGATACCTGGTTAATACCTGGTTGATACCTGGTTAATACCTGGTTGATACCTGGTTGATACCTGGTTAATACCTGGTTAATACCTGGTTGATACTTGGTTAATACCTGGTTGATACCTGGTTGATACCTGGTTAATACCTGGTTGATACCTGGTTAATACCTGGTTGATACCTGGTTGATACCTGGTTAATACCTGGTTGATATCTGGTTAATACCTGGTTGATACCTGGTTGATACCTGGTTAATACCTGGTTGATACCTGGTTGATACCTGGTTAATACCTGGTTGATACCTGGTTAATACCTGGTTGATACCTGGTTGATACCTGGTTAATACCTGGTTAATACCTGGTTGATACCTGGTTAATACCTGGTTGATACCTGGTTAATACCTGGTTGATACCTGGTTAATACCTGGTTGATACCTGGTTGATACCTGGTTAATACCTGGTTAATACCTGGTTGATACCTGGTTGATACCTGGTTGATACCTGGTTGATACCTGGTTAATACCTGGTTGATACCTGGTTGATACCTGGTTGATACCTGGTTAATACCTGGTTGATACCCGGTTGATACCTGGTTGATACCTGGTTGATACCTGGTTGATACCTGGTTAATACCTGGTTGATACCTGGTTGATATCTGGTTGATATCTGGTTAATACCTGGTTGATACCTGGTTAATACCTGGTTGATACCTGGTTAATACGTGGTTGATACCTGGTTCATATCAGGTTGATACCTGGTTGATACCTGGTTGATACCTGGTTCATATCAGGTTGATACCTGGTTGATACCTGGTTGATACCAGGTTCATATCAGGTTGATACCTGGTTGATACCTGGTTGATACCTGGTTGATACCTGGTTAATACCTGGTTGATACCTGGTTGATACCTGGTTGATACCTGGTTAATACCTGGTTGATACCTGGTTGATATCTGGTTGATATCTGGTTAATACCTGGTTGATACCTGGTTGATACCTGGTTGATACCTGGTTGATACCTGGTTGATAGCTGGTTGATACCTGGTTGATATCTGGTTGATATCTGGTTAATACCTGGTTGATACCTGGTTGATACCTGGTTGATACCTGGTTGATACCTGGTTAATACCTGGTTGATACCTGGTTGATACCTGGTTGATACCTGGTTAATACCTGGTTGATACCCGGTTGATACCTGGTTGATACCTGGTTGATACCTGGTTGATACCTGGTTAATACCTGGTTGATACCTGGTTAATACCTGGTTAATACCTGGTTAATACCTGGTTGATACCTGGTTGATACCTGGTTGATACCTGGTTAATACCTGGTTGATACCTGGTTGATACCTGGTTAATACCTGGTTGATACCTGGTTGATACCTGGTTAATACCTGGTTAATACCTGGTTAATACCTGGTTAATACCTGGTTGATACCTGGTTAATACCTGGTTGATACCTGGTTGATACCTGGTTGATACCTGGTTAATACCTGGTTGATACCTGGTTAATACCTGGTTGATACCTGGTTGATACCTGGTTAATACCTGGTTAATACCTGGTTGATACCTGGTTAATACCTGGTTAATACCTGGTTGATACCTGGTTGATACCTGGTTAATACCTGGTTGATACCTGGTTGATACCTGGTTAATACCTGGTTGATACCTGGTTAATACCTGGTTGATACCCGGTTGATACCTGGTTAATACCTGGTTAATACCTGGTTGATACTTGGTTAATACCTGGTTGATACCTGGTTGATACCTGGTTAATACCTGGTTGATACCTGGTTAATACCTGGTTGATACCTGGTTGATACCTGGTTAATACCTGGTTGATATCTGGTTAATACCTGGTTGATACCTGGTTGATACCTGGTTAATACCTGGTTGATACCTGGTTGATACCTGGGTAATACCTGGTTGATACCTGGTTAATACCTGGTTGATACCTGGTTGATACCTGGTTAATACCTGGTTAATACCTGGTTGATACCTGGTTAATACCTGGTTGATACCTGGTTGATACCTGGTTAATACCTGGTTGATACCTGGTTAATACCTGGTTGATACCTGGTTGATACCTGGTTAATACCTGGTTGATACCTGGTTAATACCTGGTTGATACCTGGTTGATACCTGGTTAATACCTGGTTAATACCTGGTTGATACCTGGTTAATAACTGGTTGATACCTGGTTAATACCTGGTTGATACCTGGTTGATACCTGGTTAATACCTGGTTAATACCTGGTTGATACCTGGTTAATACCTGGTTGATACCTGGTTGATACCTGGTTAATACCTGGTTGATACCTGGTTGATACCTGGTTGATATCTGGTTGCAACTTGAATAAGTTTTTTTTTTTTTCTTTTTTTTTTTTACACAGGGTCTGCATATGCATGTGATTCTGGGATGAGATGAAGAAGGTCGTTGAAGTAGACATTCCATAACAGTGGACCCAGCACACTTCCTTGTGGAACACTTGCCCCAATAGTATGCCTTGCTGATTCCGTTCCATTGAGGACTACACTTAGAGATCTACCATGAAGGTAATCACTGAGGAGACATAGCGTAGA
>NC_091388.1:2362558-2410058 GCF_038502225.1 Cherax quadricarinatus | reverse complement strand
TGTTACTACACTATTCTATATGATAGTTACATTGTGGGAACACCAGCAGTGTGTTGCTACACTATTCTATATGATAGTTACATTGTGGGAACACCAGCCGTGTTACTACACTATTCTATATGATAGTTACATTGTGGGAACACCAGCAGTGTTGCTACACTATTCTATATGATAGTTACATTGTGGGAACACCAGCAGTGTTGCTACACTATTCTGTATGATAGTTACATTGTGGGAACACCAGCAGTGTTGCTACACTATTCTATATGATAGTTACATTGTGGGAACACCAGCAATGTGTTGCTACACTATTCTATATGATAGTTACATTGTGGGAACACCAGTAGTGTTGCTACACTATTCTATATGATAGTTACATTGTGGGAACACCAGCAGTGTTGCTACACTATTCTATATGATAGTTACATTGTGGGAACACCAGCAGTGTTGCTACACTATTCTATATGATAGTTACATTGTGGGAACACCAGCAGTGTTGCTACACTATTCTATATGACAGTTACATTGTGGGAACAGCAGCAGTGTTGCTACACTATTCTATATGATAGTTACATTGTGGGAACACCAGCAGTGTGTTGCTACACTATTCTATATGATAGTTACATTGTGGGAACACCAGCAGTGTTGCTACACTATTCTATATGATAGTTACATTGTGGGAACACCAGCAGTGTGTTGCTACACTATTCTATATGACAGTTACATTGTGGGAACACAAGCAGTGTTGCTACACTATTCTATATGATAGTTACATTGTGGGAACACCAGCAGTGTTGCTACAATATTCTATATGATAGTTACATTGTGGGAACACCAGCAGTGTGTTGCTACACTATTCTGTATGATAGTTACATTGTGGGAACACCAGCAATGTTACTACACTATTCTATATGATAGTTACATTGTGGGAACACCAGCAGTGTTGCTTCACTCTTCTATATGATAGTTACATTGTGGGAACACCAGCAGTGTTGCTACACTATTCTATATGATAGTTACATCGTGGGAACACCAGCAGTGTGCTGCTACACTATTCTATATGATAGTTACATTGTGGGAACACCAGCAGTGTTGCTACACTATTCTATATGACAGTTATATTGTGGGAACACCAGCAGTGATGCTACACTATTCTATATGATAGTTACATTGTGGGAACACCAGCAGTGTTGCTACACTATTCTATATGATAGTTACATTGTGGGAACACCAGCAGTGTTGCTACACTATTCTATATGATAGTTACATTGTGGGAACACCAGCAGTGTTGCTACACTATTCTATATGATAGTTACATTGTGGGAACACCAGCAGTGTTGCTACACTATTCTATATGATAGTTACATTGTGGGAACACCAGCAGTGTTGCTACACTATTGTATATGATAGTTACGCTGTGGGGAACACCAGAACTGTTGCTACAACATTCTATATGAAAAATTACCTGGGTGGGTTGAACTGGAATGACCTGACTATGGGTCAGGTAGGTGGTGATAATTGCTGATATGGCGTTTTCCAGGGCATAGTTCTAGCTGCTCAGACAACTTAGGTTCCAAATAGGGAAATCAGATCAAACAAAAATGATCTTAAATGGACAAACAATAGATTAAAACATTCCATTGGTCAAAAGAGAGGCATATATAGGCGAGGGGCAGTTAAGAAATCAATATATATAGTTAAAGAAAGGAATTAAAAAGGAATAAGAAAAACCAAGAGAGATTATGAGGTTAATGTTGCAAGGGAATTGAAGACTAACCCAAAAGTATTCTTTCAGGTATATAGAAGTAAGATCAGGGACAAGATAGGCCCACTCAAAAGTTCCTCGGGTCAGCTCACTGACAGTGATGAGGAAATGTGTAGAATTTTTAACACCTACTTCCTCTCTGTTTTTACACAGGATGATACTAGCGGTATTACAGAAATGATAAATTACGTAGAAAAGGATGATAATAAACTACACACGATTAGGGTCCCAAGTGACATGGTCCTTAGACATTTAGATCAATTAAAACCTAACAAATCCCCAGGCCCTGATGAACTGTATGCAAGGGTTCTGAAGGAATGTAAAGAGGAGCTTAGCAAACCTTTGGCTAATTTTTTCAACATATCACTACAAAATGGAAATATAAACACATATGCAGTTTAATGTGATCCTTTATTGACAACGTTTCGCCCCCCATAGTGGGCTTTTTCAAGTCACAAACAGATCTACCTGGGGTGGAAGGTACGGGAGTATTTATAGTCAGGTTCAGAATGTTGAGGTCAGGTGGAGAATGTTGAGGTCAGGTGGAGAATGTTGAGGTCAGGTGGAGAATGTTGAGGTCAGGTGGAGAATGTTGAGGTCAGGTGGAGAATGTTGAGGTCAGGTGGAGAATGCTGCATCTGAACCTGACTATAAATACTCCCGTACCTTCCACCCCAGGTAGATCTGTTTGTGACTTGAAAAAGCCCACTGTGTGGGCGAAACGTTGTCAATAAAGGATCACATTAAACTGCATATGTGTTTATGTTTCCACAGTGTCGGTATTTTATACCATTTATTTTCACATCGCTACAAACTGGCATGGTGACAGATACGTGGAAAATGGCAAATGTTATACCTATTTTCTATGCAGGTGATAGGTGCTTAGCTTCAAACTATAGACCATGAAGCCTAACTTCCATATTGGAAAAAAATATGGAATCAATAATTGCAGAGGAAATTCGTAGCCACCTTGAAAAGCATAAATTAATCAACGAATCTCAGCATGGTTTTACAAAGGGGCGTTCCTGCCTTACGAATTTATTAACTTTTTTCACTAAGGTATTTGAGGAGGTAGATCATGGTAAAGAATATGATATTGTGTATATGGACTTCAGTAAGGCTTTTGACAGGGTCCCACACCAGAGACTGTTGAGGAAAATTAAGGCACATGGAATAGGAGAAGTTTTTTCCTGGGTAGAGGCATGGTTGACAAATAGGCAGCATAAAGGGGGGAAAATCAGAGTGGGAAAGCGCCACGATGTTCCACAGGGGTCATTGCTGCTCCCGTTGTTGTTCACAATCTACATAAACTACATAGATGAGGGAATAAATAGCGATATAAGCAAGTTTGCCGATGGCACCAAAATAGGCCGATGAATTCATTCTGACGAGGACATTAGAGCACTCCAGGAAGATTTAGACTGATGCAATGGTCAGAGAAGTGGCAGATGCAGTTTAATATAGACAAATGCAAAGTTCTAAATGTTGGACAGGACAATAACCATGCCACATATAAACTAAATAATGTAGATCTTAATATTACGGATTGCGAAAAAGATTTAGGAGTTCTGGTTAGCAGTAATCTGAAACCAAGACAACAGTGCATAAGTGTTCGCAATAAAGCTAATAGAATCCTTGGCTTCATATCAAGAAGCATAAATAATAGGAGTCCTCAGGTTGTTCTTCAACTCTATACATCCTTGGTTAGGCCTCATCTAGACTATGCTGCACAGTTTTGGTCACCGTATTACAGAATGGATATAAATGCTCTGGAAAACGTACAAAGGAGGATGACAAAGTTGATCCCATGTATCAGAAACCTTCCCTATGAGGATAGACTGAGGCCCTGAATCTGCACTCTCTAGAAAGGCGTAGAACCAGGGGATACATTACTGAGGTGTATAAATGGAAGACAGGAATAAATAAAGGGGATGTAAATAGCGTGCTAAAAATATCTAGCCTAGACAGGACTCGTAGCAATGGTTTTAAGTTGGAAAAATTCAGATTCAAGAAGGATATAGCAAAGTACTGGTTTGGTAATAGAGTTGTGGATGAGTGGAACAAACTCATGAGTGGGTTGGGTGTGTTTGAGTTGGACCTGACTAGCTTGTGCTACTACAGCAGTGTGTTGCTACACTATTCTATATGATAGTTACATTGTGGGAACACCAGCAGTGTTGCTACACTATTCTATATGATAGTTACATTGTGGGAACACCAGCAGTGTTGCTACACTATTCTATATGATAGTTACATTGTGGGAACACCAGCAGTGTTGCTACACTATTCTATATGATAGTTACATTGTGGGAACACCAGCAGTGTTGCTACACTATTCTATATGATAGTTACATTGTGGGAACACCAGCAGTGTTGTTACACTATTCTATATGATAGTTACATTGTGGGAACACCATCAGTGTTGCTACACTATTCTATATGATAGTTACATTGTGGGAACACCAGCAGTGTTGCTACACTATTCTATATGATAGTTACATTGTGGGAACACCAGCAGTGTTGCTACACTATTCTATATGATAGTTACATTGTGGGAACACCAGCAGTGTGTTGCTACACTATTCTATATGATAGTTACATTGTGGGAACACCAGCAGTGTTGCTACACTATTCTATATGATAGTTACATTGTGGGAACACCAGCAGTGTTGCTACACTATTCTATATGATAGTTACATTTATTGATGTTTCTGTTATTGGTGGTCAACTTACTGTTGTTACTGTTGAAAGTTCTAGGTTTACTGTTAGTATCAGAACTATGATTACTGTTCTTACTGTTGGTGTTCACATTCTAGTTCCTAGTGTGTGTGTGTGTGTGTGTGTGTGTGTGTTGTGTGTGTGTGTGTGTGTGTGTTGTGTGTGTGTGTGTGTGTGTGTGTGTGTGTGTGTGTGTTGTGTGTGTGTGTGTGTGTGTGTTGTGTGTGTGTGTGTGTGTGTTGTGTGTGTGTGTGTGTGTGTGTGTGTGTGTGTGTGTGTTGTGTGTGTGTGTGTGTGTGTGTGTGTGTGTGTGTGTGTGTGTGTGTGTGTGTGTGTGTGTGTGTGTGTGTGTGTGTCAGAGGGGTCACTGTTGACACAATATATCAACAGTCAAACAGGAGGGATGCCTGTTGATACCAGCGCTGCCAGCTTGCTGCTCTGTTCGTTGCCTCAGCAACAACCCCTCCCTCTCCCCTCCCTCTCCCCTCCCTCTCCCCTCCCTCTCCCCTCCCTCTCCCCTCCCTCTCCCCTCACACCCCTTTCCCCTTGTTGAAGGGGAAAAGACCCCTTTTCTTAGATATATCAATATTTTTTTTTGTTTTTGAGGTTAACAAGATCTACAACAGAGACAAACGGTGTACTGTTTAAACAGAAGTGTGGTTTTTACTTCCTGTTTGATATGAAGGAGGAGAGAAGTGGATCAATACTATAGTGGTTAGTGCGCTGGCGCTGGTAGTTGTGGTGGTGGTGGTGGTGGTGGTGGTGGTGGTGGTGGTGGTGGTGGTGGTGGTGGTGGTGGTGGTGGTGGTTATGGTAGTGGTGGTGGTAGTGGTAGTTCTGGTAATGGTGGTGGTGGTTGTGGTGGTTGTGTTGGGTGCTGGTAGTGGTTGTGGCTTGTGTTCTTGGATGGTGGTAGTGGTGGTGGTTGTACTGGGGGCTAGTAGCAGTGGTGGTGGTGGTGGTTGTGCTGGTAGTGGTGGTTAATGCACTCACACTGGTAGCAGTATTAATGGGTAGTGGTAATTTTGGTAGTAGGGTGTGGTATGCTAATACCACGTAATATTTAAGGTATGTCACACACCCATATAGCCATGTCCTCCCGACCAGTGAACCACTGGTTCAGAGTATAGCCATGTCCTCCCGACCAGTGAACCACTGGTTCAGAGTATAGCCATGTCCTCCAGACCAGTGAACCACTGGTTCAGAGTATAGCCATGTCCTCCAGACCAGTGAACCACTGGTTCAGAGTATAGCCATGTCCTCCAGACCAGTGAACCACTGGTTCAGAGTATAGCCATGTCCTCCAGACCAGTGAACCACTGGTTCAGAGTATAGCCATGTCCTCCCGACCAGTGAACCACTGGTTCAGAGTATAGCCATGTCCTCCAGACCAGTGAACCACTGGTTCAGAGTATAGCCATGTCCTCCCGACCAGTGAACCACTGGTTCAGAGTATAGCCATGTCCTCCAGACCAGTGAACCACTGGTTCAGAGTATAGCCATGTCCTCCAGACCAGTGAACCACTGGTTCAGAGTATAGCAGGAGGGGCCCCACTGTTATGCTAACTGCTGGGTTCAACCAGCTAGTGACAGGAAGGCTGACCAATTCTGTGAAGCAATGTCTGGGACTGGTGAAGCAGTGTCTGGGACTGGTGAAGCAATGTCTGGGACTGGTGAAGCAATGTCTGGGACTGGTGAAGCAATGTCTGGGACTGGTGAAGCAATGTCTGGGACTGGTGAAGCAATGTCTGGGACTGGTGAAGCAATGTCTGGGACTGGTGAAGCAGTGTCTGGGACTGGTGAAGCAGTGTCTGGGACTGGTGAAGCAATATCTGGGACTGGTGAAGCAATGTCTGGGACTGGTGAAGCAATGTCTAGGACTGGTGAAGCAATGTCTGGGACTGGTGAAGCAATGTCTGGGACTGGTGAAGCAATGTCTGGGACTGGTGAAGCAATGTCTGGGACTGGTGAAGCAGAGTTACCTCAAGTCTGGTCAAAGACAGTTCACGTCTCATGGTTGTAAACTGTCTTACTCTACATATTCTCGGTATATAGTGTACATTTCACTAATCTCTACCTTGTTTAGTTATCACGGTGACTCAGTTACAACCAGGTGTACAGACCACCAGACTATACCTGGCTTTGTAATATAGGATCCTGTCCTGAAGCTATAGTCAACTGTATTATCTCTACGAGCTTGACTTGTTGTGTTGCAAGCCTGCTAAGTCGTGTGTTACTGCTACAAGCTATTTGTTGAGCATATTGCAGAGGCTAGCACTTTGTTGCAGTGCTGGCAGGGTATACCAGCAGTGTGTTAGGTGTTAAGTGATGGAATATACCCTGAAAAGGTTGCCCAGGGTATCAGTACAGCTCTGTTGTTGTTGTGTTTTATTGGTAGGGACTTGGAGGTGGCCCAACTATGGGACGGTGGGCCACAAGTGGCCTACTGGTTGATTTTTTGTGGCCCTCTAGTACTAATATTCTAATATTTTTTATTTTCGTCTTAAAAAATTAAAGTATATGTGGAATAATTCTAGAATGACAACGTTACGTTAGAGAGTCTCGCTTTACGGACATTAATACAGAGAGGGACGTGTTCTGTACGCGTCGTGACCCACAGGACGGGATGCTGTAGCCACTGGGCTGTGGCTACGTCACATCCCATTTGTAATAATAATAATAATATGTATATTTACTAGCAGTACACGACACAACTTATACAGACCATAGCTCACACCAATGACATACTACTATATAGAAAGTCACTTGTTATGTTGAGCATTTCCCGTAAATTATGTCAGTTTTGTCCCAGGATGTGACCCACACCAGTCCACTAACACCCAGGATGTGACCCACACCAGTCCACTAACACCCAGGATGTGACCCACACCAGTCCACTAACACCCAGGATGTGACCCACACCAGTCCACTAACACCCAGGATGTGACCCACACCAGTCCACTAACACCCAGGATGTGACCCACACCAGTCCACTAACACCCAGGATGTGACCCACACCAGTCCACTAACACCCAGGATGTGACCCACACCAGTCCACTAACACCCAGGATGTGACCCACGCCAGTTCACTAACACCCAGGATGTGACCCACACCAGTCCACTAACACCCAGGATGTGACCCACACCAGTCCACTAACACCCAGGATGTGACCCACACCAGTCCACTAACACACAGGATGTGACCCACACCAGTCCACTAACACCCAGGATGCCACCCACACCAGTCCACTAACACCCAGACACCTATTTAACTGATGGGTGAACATAGACAACCGGTATAAGGAAACACGTCCGATATTTCCACCCTTTCTCCGGGAATCGAACCCGGACCCTTACCGTGTGAAGCGCAAGCTTTTACCACCAGGCCGCGGGCCACTAACCTTGACAATATAAGGAAGAATTTCTTGTCGTTGAAAATAATGGAGAACCACTGTGGCTTGTGTGTCAACAGTCTCCGTGATGAGTGGGTGTGGGTGGGTGTAAGTTGGACCTGACTAGCTTGTGCTGCTGGGTCTGGTGCAGTGCTCCATCCTGGAGTGGAGATGATCAGACTGGGTGGGTCATTGGGCTAATCCGGGGGGGGGGTCATTGGTCTAATCAGGACGGGGACATGGACATCGACATGGGCATCGACTCCAGGCTGAGGGACTGATTACCTCATACTCCTCCTCTCCTTACGCCTTCCTCTTTGTATTGGACTGATGAAGCCACTGTGTGGCGAAACGTTTCCTGAATAAAGTTTCCCATATGCTGCATAAGTGTCTCAATCTTCGACATGGACCTGCTCCGCATGGGTCAGTAGGCCTGTTGCAGTGTTCCTTCTTTCTTGTGTTCTTATGAAAGAGTACAATGTCAGGCGGCATCATAAGACACTGTACAGCAAACAATATATCCAGTATGTGGGAATATCCAGCAGTGAGGAAATATAAACAGAAGGTGCTAAGTAACCTTGGGAACCTCAGTCAATCAGCATCATGTAACGTTACGATGCTTGTGAAAAATAGAAAATCATTTAGAGATGGAGAATTTATAAGTGTCAAGTGAAAATGGCACAAGTGTTTGGGGAAGAATAAGTGTATTAACTCACCAAACAGTTGCAAGAAGAGTAAATGAACTTAATGAACATGTTACTTGAAATATGAAAGATATAAACCATTGCAAATAGCTGTCACTGGGTTTAAACGAGAGTACAGACTCGTGATGTATAAGGATATCCGCATCCGTGGAGCATCCGCACAATTTCTCACTTATACACCCGCATTTTACTGTAAACAGATATCCGCATATGTATCCGCATCCGAATTCACGGAACATCCGCAGTCTTACATCCACATCCGCAAAATAAGGCATTCTCATACACATACACATGGGGATGGGAGGTAGGACAAACTCTGGAACAACAGGACATCCATCCACCTGTGAAAACAGTAGATGAATCACCGTCTCAGTGTCAGTCACCTTTGTTAGTACTTGGGTCAACTAGACTCAATCTTGAGCACACCAGAAAGCAACATGCCTTTGCAAAGGAGGAATTTGCTAGAGAACGGGAGAGGAGACAGTTTCGAGGGACTATGAATGATAATTTTATTTTTCAGAAATCTGTGTTGCCGGTACTTCGGTTTTCTGATTCTGAACTTGAGTAATTTTCAAGGCTTTTTAGAACCTGGCTTGAGCCTCAAGATGGCCACCCAAGCACTGGGCAGCACTGGTTCATACAACATTATATGGCAAAGTCCAGGAATTTACAGCTGGTTTGAGTGAAGATTTCTCTGATTACAACACTGTGAAAGCGGCTGTGCTCTGGGAATATCAGTGTATTCCTGCCAAATATAGGCGGGAGTTTAAATTAAACAAGCATCAGTCGGGTCAGTCCCGTGTGGACTTGTGCATGCATAACCTAAAATATTCACCAAGTGGTACAAGACAGCTGGTGTCGCGAATTTCAGCGAGTTTGTGCAACTGATAATGATAATCTCAAGTCAGATGGGCCAAAGATAAGATTTTTTTTGTAAGACCATTCAGTGGCAACTGCTATAGACATGGCTAAGCTGCAGACACCTTCAAGGCTAACTACTGCTACTTGTACAAGAATGGTCTACCTTTTCTTCCCACCAGTTTGGTATGGACAGAGAGCGTCATGATGTACAAACAACTGAAACTATTAAACTTCCTCCCTACAGAGTTAATACTAAGAAGCAGGAGGTAACGTTACTGCTAGAATAGGAATTAGTGGAAGTCTTCCAGCCTGTGGGCTTCATCCTGCATCCTTATTAAAAAAACCTGATGGAGGATTCTAAATGTGTACCGACTACCACAGAATGAATGAGGTTACAGTACCAGAGCTTGTATTTTCCACATATGGATGATATAGTGGACTTTGTGGGTAAAGCTCTTAATGTTTCTCAACTAGATCTCTCTAAGGGTTACTACCAAGTATCTTTAACAGATAAAGTGAAGGATATTGCTGCCTACGTAATTCCAGGTCACTATCAGTACAAGGTGACTCCCTTTGGGATGAGAAACCCTTCTGCATCATTCCAAAAACTGATCCATCAAGCTATTTAGGAACCTAAAGGCATGGTGATTTACCTGGACGATATATTTGTAGTTTCTGATACGTGGGATCAACATGTGTCCAGCCAAGATCTTTGCCAGGATAGAAAGTTTCTTTCAAGATTTCTGGGAATGATAGCATTTTATTGTAAGTTGTGCCAAAATTTTGCAGATGTGGTAGCCCCTTCCTCCCTCCCCGGACATGTCTTACCAGTCCTAAAATTAAATTTATTTGGTCTTCTAGTTGTCAATAGATTGTCAACCGTGTCAAATGTCTGTTATACACTGCTCTCATACTGTTGTCTCCAAATTATTCACAGCCATTTTCCTTACATGTTGATGCTAGTGAGTCTGGAGTGGGGCAGTGTTATTACAACCATCTGGAGAGGCAGTTTTGCAGCCAGTGGCTTACCTCTCGTAAATTTCAAGCCTATCAACGTGCTTATTCAACCACAGAGAATGGAACCCTGGCACTGATTCTTGCTCTGGAGCACTGTGAGGTGTTTATGTCGTGGTCGCAACATGTGGTCACCGTCTTCAGTGACCACAGTCTACTGACCTGCCTCAGCTGTATGCAGAGCAAGAACACATCTCTCATGTTTTAGGAGTCATGTCTACAGCACTATAACATCCCCGTTCAGCACACTGCCGGCAGAGACAATAATATAGCAGACTTTCTCTCCAAAACTTGATTTGTTATGATGTAAGTGTATATGTTAAGGGAAACAGGGATAGTTAGCTCGTTTTTTATCCTCGTGGCTAAATTGCTCCTGGCCACAAGTGTCTTGAACCTACTCTAGCCCTATTGTCTACTGTCACAATCTAGGGTCATGTCTGATTTTAAAGTTCCACTTTGGGATGATCAATGTGTACTGTGTGTCACCATGCCATGGTGACACTACCCACTGAGGGATGCCTAGTGCTGGCTATTAGAGGACTTTTGGGTGAGACTGTGCCATATTACGAGTACCTTCTATTATATTCCAGGTATGTCATATCATGACTAGTGAACCAGCAGTTAAGAATATATATATATATATATATATATATATATATATATATATATATATATATATATATATATATATATATATATATATATATATAAAGGAGAGTTAGAGGTATTGGGAAGATGGAGGGAATATTTTGTGGAATTGTTAAATGTTGATGAAGATAGGGAAGCTGTGATTTCGTGTATAGGACAAGGAGGAATAACATCTTGTAGGAGTGAGGAAGAGCCAGTTGTGAGTGTGGGGGAAGTTCGTGAGGCAGTAGGTAAAATGAAAGGGGGTAAGGCAGCCGGGATTGATGGGATAAAGATAGAAATGTTAAAAGCAGGTGGGGATATAGTTTTGGAGTGGTTGGTGCAATTATTTAATAAATGTATGGAAGAGGGTAAGGTACCTAGGGATTGGCAGAGAGCATGCATCGTTCCTTTGTATAAAGGCAAAGGGGATAAAAGAGAGTGCAAAAATTATAGGGGGATAAGTCTGCTGAGTATACCTGGTAAAGTGTATGGTAGAGTTATTATTGAAAGAATTAAGAGTAAGACGGAGAACAGGATAGCAGATGAACAAGGAGGCTTCAGGAAAGGTAGGGGGTGTGTGGACCAGGTGTTTACAGTGAAACATATAAGTGAACAGTATTTAGATAAGGCTAAAGAGGTCTTTGTGGCATTTATGGATTTGGAAAAGGCGTATGACAGGGTGGATAGGGGGGCAATGTGGCAGATGTTGCAGGTGTATGGTGTAGGAAGTAGGTTACTGAAAGCAGTGAAGAGTTTTTACGAGGATAGTGAGGCTCAAGTTAGAGTACATAGGAAAGAGGGAAATTATTTCCCAGTAAAAGTAGGCCTTAGACAAGGATGTGTGATGTCACCATGGTTGTTTAATATATTTATAGATGGGGTTGTAAGAGAAGTAAACGCGAGGGTCTTGGCAAGAGGCGTGGAGTTAAAAGATAAAGAATCACACATAAAGTGGGAGTTGTCACAGTTGCTCTTTGCTGATGACACTGTGCTCTTGGGAGATTCTGAAGAGAAGTTGCAGAGATTGGTGGATGAATTTGGTAGGGTGTGAAAAAGAAGAAAATTAAAAGTTAATACAGGAACGAGTAAGGTTATGAGGATAACAAAAAGATTAGGTGATGAAAGATTGGATATCAGATTGGAGGGAGAGAGTATGGAGGAGGTGAATGTATTCAGATATTTGGGAGTGGACGTGTCAGCAGATGGGTCTATGAAAGATGAGGTGAATCATAGAATTGATGAGGGGAAAAAGGTGAGTGGTGCACTTAGGAGTCTGTGGAGACAAAGAACTTTGTCCTTGGAGGCAAAGAGGGGAATGTATGAGAGTATAGTTTTACCAACGCTCTTATATGGGTGTGAAGCATGGGTGATGAATGTTGCAGCGAGGAGAAGGCTGGAGGCAGTGGAGATGTCATGTCTGAGGGCAATGTGTGGTGTGAATATGATGCAGAGAATTCGTAGTTTGGAAGTTAGGAGGAGGTGCGGGATTACCAAAACTGTTGTCCAGAGGGCTGAGGAAGGGTTGTTGAGATGGTTCGGACATGTAGAGAGAATGGAGCGAAACAGAATGACTTCAAGAGTGTATCAGTCTGTAGTGGAAGGAAGGCGGGGTAGGGGTCGGCCTAGGAAAGGTTGGAGGGAGGGGGTAAAGGAGGTTTTGTGTGGGAGGGGCTTGGACTTCCAGCAGGCATGCGTGAGCGTGTTTGATAGGAGTGAATGGAGACAAATGGTTCTTAATACTTGACGTGCTGTTGGAGTGTGAGCAAAGTAACATTTATGAAGGGGTTCAGGGAAACCGGCAGGCCGGACTTGAGTCCTGGAGATGGGAAGTACAGTGCCTGCACTCTGAAGGAGGGGTGTTAATGTTGCAGTTTAAAAACTGTAGTGTAAAGCACCCTTCTGGCAAGACAGTGATGGAGTGAATGATGGTGAAAGTTTTTCTTTTTCGGGCCACCCTGCCTTGGTGGACCACCCTGCCTTGGTGGACCACCCTGCCTTGGTGGACCACCCTGCCTTGCTGGACCACCCTGCCTTGTTGGACCACCCTGCCTTGCTGGACCACCCTGCCTTGTTGGACCACCCTGCCTTGCTGGACCACCCTGCCTTGTTGGACCACCCTGCCTTGGTGGACCACCCTGCCTTGGTGGACCACCCTGCCTTGGTAGACCACCCTGCCTTGGTGGACCACCCTGCCTTGGTGGACTACCCTGCCTTGCTGGACCACCCTGCCTTGGTGACCACCCTGCCTTGGTGGACCACCCTGCCTTGGTAGACCACCCTGCCTTGGTGGACCACCCTGCCTTGCTGGACCACCCTGCCTTGGTGGACCACCCTGCCTTGGTGGACCACCCTGCCTTGGTGGACCACCCTGCCTTGGTGGACCACCCTGCCTTGGTGGACCACCCTGCCTTGGTGGACCACCCTGCCTTGCTGGACCACCCTGCCTTGCTGGACCACCCTGCCTTGTTGGACCACCCTGCCTTGCTGGACCACCCTGCCTTGTTGGACCACCCTGCCTTGCTGGACCACCCTGCCTTGTTGGACCACCCTGCCTTGGTGGACCACCCTGCCTTGGTGGACCACCCTGCCTTGGTAGACCACCCTGCCTTGGTGGACCACCCTGCCTTGGTGGACTACCCTGCCTTGCTGGACCACCCTGCCTTGGTGACCACCCTGCCTTGGTGGACCACCCTGCCTTGGTAGACCACCCTGCCTTGGTGGACCACCCTGCCTTGCTGGACCACCCTGCCTTGGTGGACCACCCTGCCTTGGTGGACCACCCTGCCTTGCTGGACCACCCTGCCTTGCTGGACCACCCTGCCTTGCTGGACCACCCTGCCTTGCTGGACCACCCTGCCTTGCTGGACCACCCTGCCTTGCTGGACCACCCTGCCTTGCTGGACCACCCTGCCTTGCTGGACCACCCTGCCTTGCTGGACCACCCTGCCTTGCTGGACCACCCTGCCTTGCTAGACCACCCTGCCTTGGTGGACCACCCTGCCTTGGTGGACCACCCTGCCTTGGTGGACCACCCTGCCTTGGTGGACCACCCTGCCTTGGTGGACCACCCTGCCTTGGTGGACCACCCTGCCTTGGTGGACCACCCTGCCTTGGTGGACCACCCTGCCTTGGTGGACCACCCTGCCTTGGTGGACCACCCTGCCTTGGTGGACCACCCTGCCTTGGTGGACCACCCTGCCTTGCTGGACCACCCTGCCTTGCTGGACCACACTGCCTTGGTGGGAATCGGCCAGTGTGATAATGAAATAATATATATATATATATATATATATATATATATATATATATATATATATATATATATATATATATATATATATGTATGTATGTATGTATGTATTTACTGACTGGTGACTTTGCTAGTTGCTCATTCCTACCTTAGTTAATTGCGCTAGGAGCAGGTGTACAGTACACCAGACTACACCTGTGTTTGTAATCTCTTTCTCACTTTCACTCTCACTTTCTCTCTCCCTCTCTCTCTGTGTCTTCCTCTGTCTCTCTGTTGCTCTCTTTGTCTCAGCCTATTTGTCTCTGCCTTCCTCTCTCAATCTCTCTCTCTCTCTCTGTCTTCCTCTCTCAGTCTCTCTGTCTTCCTCTCTCAGTCTCTCTGTCTTCCTCTCTCAGTCTCTCTCTTTCTCAGTCTCTCTCTGTCTTCCTCTCTCTCACTCTCTCTTTCTCTCTGTCTCTATCTGTCTCTGTCTGCCTGTCTGTCTGTCTGTCTGTCTGTCTGTCTGTCTCTCACTCTCTCTCTCTCTCTCTCTCTCTCTCTCTCTCTCTCTCTCTCTCTCTCTCTCTCTCTCTCTCTCTCTCTCTGTCTCTCTCTCTCTCTCTCTCTCTCTCTCTCTCTGTCTCTCTCTCTCTCTCTCTCTCTCTCTGTCTCTCTCTGTCTCTCTCTCTCTCTCTCTCTCTCTCTGTCTCTCTCTCTCTCTCTCTCTCTCTCTCTCTCTCTCTCTCTCTCTCTCTCTCTCTTTCTCTCTCTCTCTTTCTCTCACACACAGCAATTATAATTCCCTCCAGTAATAATCCTAATTATTCTGGAGAAAATAATCAGAATTTGTTGCAATAATTCTCACTTGTATAATGAGGATGATATAATTGTCTGGTAGACCGCAATTATAGAATTATAGCGGCAAGTGACCTCTAGTGTGCGTACTGGATAACACTGTCTAGTGCAAGTTATACCTCTTATCTTACCTGTTATTTTACCGTAGTTCACCTGTTATCTTACCTGTTATCTGTTTACTCACCTGTTATTTTACCTGTTATTTTACCGTAGTTCACCTGTTATCTTACCTGTTATTTTACCTGTTAGTTCACCTGTTATCTTACCTGTTATTTTACCTGTTAGTTCACCTGTTATCTTACCTGTTATTTTACCTGTTATTTTACCGTAGTTCACCTGTTATCTTACCTGTTATTTTACCTGTTAGTTCACCTGTTATCTTACCTGTTATTTTACCTGTTATTTTACCGTAGTTCACCTGTTATCTTACCTGTTATTTTACCTGTTAGTTCACCTGTTATCTTACCTGTTATTTTACCTGTTATTTTACCGTAGTTCACCTGTTATCTTACCTGTTATTTTACCTGTTAGTTCACCTGTTATCTTACCTGTTAGTTTACCTGTTAGTTCACCTGTTATCTTACCTGTTATCTGTTTACTCACCTGTTATCTTACCTGTTATTTTACCTGTTAGTTCACCTGTTATCTTACTTGTTATTTTACCTGTTAGTTCACCTGTTATCTTACCTGTTATTTTACCATTAGTTCACCTGTTATCTTACCTGTTATTTTACCGTTAGTTCACCTGTTATCTTACCTGTTATTATACCTGTTAGTTCACCTGTTATCTTACCTGTTATTTTACCGTAGTTCACCTGTTATCTTACCTGTTATTTTACCTGTTAGTTCACCTGTTGTCTTACCTGTTATTTTACCGTTAGTTCACCTGTTATCTTACATGTTATCTTACCTGTTATCTTACCTGTTAGCTGTTATCTTAGCACATACGAAATGGTTAGCTGGGATTGTGGGTCTAAGTGACCAACACCAGATGACTAACACCCAGGATGTGACCCACACCAGTCCACTAACACCCAGGATGTGACCAACACCAGTCCACTAACACCCAGGATGTGACCCACACCAGTCCACTAACACCCAGGATGTGACCCACACCAGTCCACTAACACCCAGGATGTGACCCACACCAGTCCACTAACACCCAGGATGTGACCCACACCAGCCCACTAACACCCAGGATGTGACCCACACCAGTCCACTAACACCCAGGATGTGACCCACACCAGTCCACTAACACCCAGGATGTGACCCACACCAGTCCACTAACACCCAGGATGTGACCCACACCACTAACATCCAGGATGTGACCAACACCAGTCCACTAACACCTAGGATGTGACCAACACCAGTCCACTAACACCCAGGATGTGACCCACACCAGTCCACTAACACCCAGGATGTGACCCACACCAGTCCACTAACACCCAGGATGTGACCCACACCAGTCCACTAACACCCAGGATGTGACCCACACCAGTCCACTAACACCCAGGATGTGACCCACACCAGTCCACTAACACCCAGGATGTGACCCACACCAGTCCACTAACACCCAGGATGTGACCCACACCAGTCCACTGACACCCAGGATGTGACCCACACCAGTCCACTGACACCCAGGATGTGACCCACACCAGTCCACTAACACCCAGGATGTGACCCACACCAGTCCACTAACACCCAGGATGTGACCCACACCAGTCCACTAACACCCAGGATGTGATCCACACCAGTCCACTAACACCCAGGATGTGACCCACACCAGCCCACTAACACCCAGGATGTGACCCACACCAGTCCACTAACACCCAGGATGTGACCCACACCAGTCCACTAACACCCAGGATGTGACCCACACCAGTCCACTAACACCCAGGATGTGACCCACACCAGTCCACTAACACCCAGGATGTGACCCACACCAGTCCACTAACACCCAGGATGTGACCCACACCAGTCCACTAACACCCAGGATGTGACCCACACCAGTCCACTAACACCCAGGATGTGACCCACACCAGTCCACTAACACCCAGGATGTGACCCACACCAGTCCACTAACACCCAGGATGTGACCCACACCAGTCCACTAACACCCAGGATGTGACCCACACCAGTCCACTAACACCCAGGATGTGACCCACACCAGTCCACTAACACCCAGGATGTGACCCACACCAGTCCACTAACACCCAGGATGTGACCCACACCAGTCCACTAACACCCAGGATGTGACCCACACCAGTCCACTAACACCCAGGATGTGACTCACACCAGTCCACTAACACACAGGATGTGACCCACACCAGTCCACTAACACCCAGGATGTGACCCACACCAGTCCGCTAACACCCAGGATGTGACCCACACCAGTCCACTAACACCCAGGATGTGACCCACACCAGTTCACTAACACCCAGGATGTGACCCACACCAGTCCACTAACACCCAGGATGTGACCCACACCAGTCCCCTAACACCCAGGATGTGACCCACACCAGTCCACTAACACCCAGGATGTGACCCACACCAGTCCACTAACACCCAGGATGTGACCTACACCAGTCCACTAACACCCAGGATGTGACCCACACCAGTCCACTAACACCCAGGATGTGACCCACACCAGTCCACTAACACCCAGGATGTGACCTACACCAGTCCACTAACACCCAGGATGTGACCCACACCAGTCCACTAACACCCAGGATGTGACCCACACCAGTCCACTAACACACAGGATGTGACCCACACCAGTCCACTAACACCCAGGATGTGACCCACACCAGTCCACTAACACCCAGGATGTGACCCACACCAGTCCATTAACACCCAGGATGTGACCCACACCAGTCCACTAACACCCAGGATGTGACCCACACCAGTCCACTAACACCCAGGATGTGACCCACACCAGTCCACTAACACCCAGGATGTGACCCACACCAGTCCATTAACACCCAGGATGTGACCCACACCAGTCCACTAACACCCAGGATGTGACCTACACCAGTCCACTAACACCCAGGATGCGACCCACACCAGTCCACTAACACCCAGGATGTGACCCACACCAGTCCACTAACACCCAGGATGTGACCCACACCAGTCCACTAACACCCAGGTACCTATTTTACTTGTAGGTGAACAGGGACAGCAGGTGTAAGGTGACTAACACCCAGGTACAAAAGTCACCTCAACCACCAACAAAAGCCACCTCAACCCACCAACAAAAGCCACCTCAACCCACCAACAAAAGCCACCTCAACCCACCAACAAAAACAACCTCAACCCACCAACAAAAGCCACCTCAACCCACCAACAAAAACAACCTCAACCCACCAATAAAAGCCACCTCAACCCACCAACAAAAGCCACCTCAACCCACCAACAAAAACAACCTCAACCCACCAACAAAAGCCACCTCAACCCACCAACAAAAACAACCTCAACCCACCAATAAAAGCCACCTCAACCAACCAACAAAAGCCACCTCAACCAACCAACAAAAGCCACCTCAACCCACCAACAAAAGCCACCTCAACCTACTAACAAAAGCCACCTGAACCCACTAACAAAAGCCACCTGAACCCACCAACAAAAGCCACCTCAACCCACCAACAAAAACAACCTCAAACCTCCAACAAAAGCCACCTCAACCCACCAACAAAAACCACCTCAACCAACCAACAAAAGCCACCTCAACCAACCAACAAAAGCCACCTCAACCCACCAACAAAAGCCACCTCAGCCCACCAACAAAAGCCACCTCAACCCACTAACAAAAGCCACCTCAACCCACTAACAAAAGCCACCTCAACCCACCAACAAAAGCCACCTCATCCCTCCAACAAAAGCCACCTCAACCCACCAACAAAAGCCACCTCAACCCACCAACAAAAACAACCTCATCCCTCCAACAAACGCCACCTCAATCCACCAACAAAAGCCACCTCAACCCACCAACAAAAGCCACCTCAACCCACCAACAAAATCCACCTCAATCCACCAAAAAAAGCCACCTCAACCCACCAACAAAAGCCACCTCAACCCACCAACAAAAGCCACCTCAATCCAACAACAAAAGCCACCTCAATCCACCAACAAAAGCCACCTCAACCCACCAACAAAAGCCACCTCAATCCACCAACAAAAGCCACCTCAACCCACCAAGAAAAACCACCTCAACCCACCAACAAAAGCCACCTCAACCCACCAACAAAAGCCACCTCAACCCACCAACAAAAGCCACCTCAACCAACCAACAAAAGCCACCTCATCCCTCCAATAAAAGTTAGCTCAACCCACCAACAAAAGCCACCTCAACCCACCAACAAAAGCCACCTCAACCCACCAACAAAAGCCACCTCATCCCTCCAATAAAAGTCACCTCAACCCACCAACAAAAGCCACCTCAACCAACCAACAAAAGCCACCTCAACCCACCAACAAAAGCCACCTCAACCCACCAACAAAAGTCACCTCACCCCACCAACAAAAGCCACCTCATCCCTCCAATAAAAGTCAGCTCAACCCACCAACAAAAGTCACCTCAACCCACCAACAAACGCCACCTCAACCCACCAACAAAAGCCACCTCAACCCACCAACAAAAGCCACCTCAACCCACCAACAAAAGCCACCTCAACCCACCAAGAAAAGCCACCTCAACCCACCAACAAAAGCCACCTCAACCCACCAACAAAAGCCTTCTGAACCCACCAACAAAAGCCACCTCAACCCACCAACAAACGCCACCTCAACCCACCAACAAAAGCCACCTCAACCCACCAACAAAAGCCACCTCAACCCACCAACAAAAGCCACCTCAACCCACCAACAAAAGCTACCTCAACCCACCAACAAAAGCCACCTCAACCCACCAACAAAAGCCTTCTGAACCCACCAACAAAAGCCACCTCAACCCACCAACAAACGCCACCTCAACCCACCAACAAAAGCCACCTCCACCCACCAAGAAAAGCCCCTGAACCCACCAACAAAAGCCACCTCAACCCACCAACAAAAGCCTTCTGAACCCACCAACAAAAGCCACCTCAACCCACCAACAAAAGCCATCTCAACCCACCAACAAAAGCCACCTCAACCCACCAAGAAAAGCCACCTCATCTCTCCAACAAACGCCACCTCAACCCACCAACAAAGGCACCTCAACCCACCAACAAAAGCCACCTCAACCCACCAACAAAAGCCACCTCAACCCACCAACAAAAGCCACCTCAACCCTCCAATAAAAGTCAGCTCAACCCACCAACGAAAGCCTCCTCAACCCACCAATAAAAGCCACCTCAACCCACCAACAAACGCCACCTCAACCCACCAACAAAAGCCACCTCAACCCACCAACAAAAACCACCTCAACCCTCCAACAAAAGCCACCTCAACCCACCAACAAAAGCCACCTCAACCCTCCAACATAAGTCACCTCAACCCACCAACAAAAGCCACCTCTACCCTCCAACAAAAGCCACCTCAACCCACCAACAAAAGTCACCTCAACCCACCAACAAAAGCCACCTCTACCCTCCAACAAAAGCCACCTCAACCCACCAACAAAAGCCACCTCAACCCTCCAACAAAAGCCACCTCAACCCACCAACAAAAGCCACCTCAACCCTCCAACAAAATCCACCTCTACCCACCAACAAAAGCCACCTCAATCCTCCAACAAAAGCCACCTCAACCCACCAACAAAAGCCACCTCAACCCACCAACAAAAGCCACCTCAACCCTCCAACAAAAGCCACCTCAACCCTCCAACAAAAGCCACCTCAACCCACCACCAAAACCCACCTTAACTCCACGTATAATTGGGATCGTGTTTCTTGATGACAGTTCCTGGTAATCTGAGAGCTGATAGCGCCCTTACCTCTATAATCATTTCTATAAGTATCTGTATAATTATGTCTATAATTATCCCTATAATCACCTGTATAATTATCTCTATAATCGTCTCTATAATCTTCTCTACAACGACCTCTATAATTAACTCTATAATCATCTATAATTATCCCTAGGTGTGGGTTCCATACTGGTACTGTAGGCTTCAATATGGGCCTGATGGTGTACAGTGACTGTGTACACTATGTACACGGTGTACACTATGTACACGCTGTACACTATGTACACGGTGTACACTCTGTACACGGTGTACAGAGTCTTCAATGATTCCTTACTCAGGTGTTCAAACATATGCTGCAGCAGTTATTTGGTTGATGTGTGCCTCAGGAGATGTGTTCGGTATTATACTCACCTCAAGGTCCCTTTCATTGAGGGGGTTCATAGTCTTTGGCTCCCCTAGTCTGTACTCCATCTGCGGTCTTTTTTGACGTTTCCCAAGCTTCATGACTTAGCACTTGCTTGGGTTAAACTCCATGAGCCAGTTGCTGGACTAGGCTTGAAGCCTGTCCAGATCCCTTTGTAGGCCTCCCTGAAACTCATCCGATTGAATTCTCCAGATGGGTTCACGCCGACCGCAAACAGGAACACCTCTAAATCGATCCCTTCTATCATGTCATTCACATATTCCAGAAACAGCAACGGCCCTAGGATTGACCCCTGTGGAGCCCCACTCGTCACAGGTGCCCACTCTGACAGCTCATCACTCATCACTTGTTGTTGCCCTCCTGTCAGGTATTTTCTGATCCATTTCAATACTTTTCCTGCTGTTCTTGCCTGCTCCTCTAGCTTTTGTGTGATAACCTGTCAAAAGCTTTCTTACAGTCCAAGAAAATGCAGTCTACCCACCCGTCTCTCTCTTGTCTAACTTCTGTTACCTTGTTGTAGAACTCCAGTAGGTTTGGTGTTTGTCATGGAGGATTTTTCATTCCTGAAACAATGCTGGTTGTCATGTATGACGTTGTTCCCTTCTAGGTGCTTCACCACTCTTCTGTTAACCCCCTCCATGACTTTGCATATTATACATGTCAGTAACACTGGTCTGTAGTTTAATGCTGTGTGTCTATCTCCTTAAAAATTAGAACTACATTCGTTGTCTTCCATACCTCAGGTAGTTGCCCTGTTTTGATAGATGTTTTGAAGATTGTTGTTAGTGGCACACACAGAATCTCTGCTCCCTCTCTGAGGACCCACAGAGAGATGTCCGGTTTCACTGCCTAAGAGGTATCCACTTAGCAGTTTCTTCACCTCCTCGTTGGTTGTGTGTAGTGTGTCCAGTATTTGTTTGTGCACCCTTTCATCCTGGTTTGCTTTAAGCCTTTCTGTCTCCACTAAAAGTATCTTGAATCTCACGTTGAGCTCCTGACATACTTCTTGTGATCTCCCCTCCTTCCTTCCTCAGCCTTATTACCTGGTCCTTGACTGTTGTTTTCCTCCTGATGTGGCTGTATAACAGCTTCAGGTCAAACTTAGTTTTAAATGCTGCATCATTTTTGTATTGCCACTGGACCTCCCTCCTTAGCTGTGCATATTCGTTTCTGATTCTTCAGCTCAATTCTTAATATTTTTGAGTCCTTTGTCTTCTATACTTTTTCCATTCTCTATCACACTTTCCTTCGGCCCCTTTACACCACCAGGTAAACCATGGACTCACTCTGGTCTTCCAATTGTTTGTGTTGCATATAAGCTTCTCTGCCTCCCTGTACTTTGTGGACACGTGTTCCATTATTTCCTGTTTTTCATTTCAGTTCCCTTTCCCACTTACCTCATGCAGTAACTGCCTCATACCTGGGTACCCCTCTCTTTTCAAGTATGCGTCCTAATTCCCTCTCTTATGAATTTAAGACCATTTGATCACTAACTCTGAGGGAGCCTTTCATATGTGATGTCCTCAATGTTTGACCTACTCAAGGTGAACATGAGGTCCAGCCTTGTTGGTTCATCTTCTCCTCTGGTAAATGGGATTTTTCAGTATCACCTCCATCATCTTAGCCATCCACATTTCTGGTCCTCCATGTGGCTCCAGGTTTTCCCAGTCAATCTACCTGTGACTGAAATTTCCCATAACTAGTAACTTTACCCTGCCCAAGTGGGGTCTTCTGGCCTCCTCAATTAGTGTACCAACCATTGGCCTCCTGCTATTCGGTGGTGGGTTGTACATCACTGCAATCACCACCTTCTGTCCCTTCTGTCCAATCTTTCTATCTCAAAAATGAACTTGTGTGTGCATTTGTACTTACCTAATTGTGGTTGCAGGGGTCGATTCATAGCTCCTGGCCCCGCCTCTTCACTGGTCACTACTAGGTTACTCCCTGCTCCAGGAGCTTTATCATGCCTCTTCTTAAAGCTATGTATGTGTGTGTGTATGCTCACCAATTTGTGCTAATGGGAGTCGAGACTCAGCTCCTGGTCCCACCTTGTATGCAAAGGGGATGCACCCATACATGCATGTATATGCACACATGTGCATATATATACATACAGATACGTGTGTATACATACATGTATACACGTATGTATACACGTATACATGTATGTATACACGTATACATTTATGTATACACGTATACATTTATGTATACACGTATACACAGAATTTTTCTCATAAAACACAATACATCCATTAAAAAGTCTATATCAATTTTATTTCGAAAATCTTTTGTAACCAAAAATTTTTAAATATATTAATAGAGTAAAAAATTATAAACTTTCTGTATTACACACAATAAAAAAAATAATATACCATAAAATAACAGAAATTTAAAAAAAAAACGAAAAAATTCCTAAAAAATTATTTCGTAAATTTTTTTCCATCCCAAAATATACGAACACGAAAAAAAAACAGTGATAAGAATGGTAGTCTAGGGTACCATGATGGTAATGCTGGAGCAGTGATAAGAATGATAGTCTAGGGTACCATGATGGTAATGCTGGAGCAGTGATAAGAATGGTAGTCTAGGGTACCATGATGGTAATGCTGGAGCAGTTATAAGAATGGTAGTCTAGGGTACCATGATGGAGCAGTGGTAAGAATGATGGTGTCTAGGCACAATGATGGTAATAAGATGGTATTGGAAGAGTGTTGGTACCTGGGGACGAAGTTGATATCCTTGGGGTGAAATTTGACTCCAAACTGACGATGAAGAATCACGGTGTAAATCTTGCAAACAAGGCAGCAAGGAAGTTTACAGCACTTCGATGTATCTCACATTTGCTCGACAGTAGAGACTGCAAGATTCTGTACGAGGCACAAGTACGCTCACACCTTGACTATGCTCCACTTTCTTGGATTGTCTGCCCTCCGTCTCGTCTGAGACTTCTTGACAGAGTAGAGAACAGAGCAAGACAACTCATCTCTGGCCTCGACCCATCCTGGATAGATCTGTCATTTCAGCAGAGCCTTTAAAACAGGAGGAATGTGGGTGGCCTTACTGTTATGTACAAGGCCAATAGTATTGTCAAAGTACCACACTGGCTCCACTCCGAGGACAGCGAGAAGTGAACTTCTACACCACAAGACGGGCAGCCAGCAGCAACTACACTCTGACTGTACCTTTCTACACCACAAGACGGGAAGCCAGCAGCAACTACACTCTGACTGTAACCTTCTACACCACAAGACGGTCAGCCAGCAGCAACTACACTCTGACTGTAACCTTCTACACCACAAGACGGGCAGCCAGCAGCAACTATACTCTGACTGTAACCTTCTACACCACAAGACGGGCAGCCAGCAGCAACTACACTCTGACTGTAACCTTTACCACAAGACGGGCAGCCAGCAGCAACTACACTCTGACTGTAACCTTCTACACCACAAGACGGTCAGCCAGCAGCAACTACACTCTGACTGTAACCTTCTACACCACAAGACGGGCAGCATTCTCAGGATGACTACAGTCTGGAACATGTTCGTACACCATAATGATATCAATGGAATAAAGCCAGTTGATCAAATTAAATTGCTGGCTCACAGCTGGCCCACAGCTGGCCCACAGGTGCCATACTGCTAGCCCACAGCTGGCCCACAACTAGCTAACAGTTGCCCCACAGCTGGTCCACAACTGGCCCACAGATGGTTCCAACTTCATCATGTTCCCTACTTGTATGTTTCAAGACAATAAAAAGGCTTTCAAATGAGCTGATGTAGGTAACAGCTAATAGCTTGTTAATAAAGTTAGAGATTCTTAACTTAACCTTGTCAAACACTGTGTTAAAAGAGAGAGAGAGAGAGAGAGAGAGAGAGAGAGAGAGAGAGAGAGAGAGAGAGAGAGAGAGAGAGAGAGAGAGAGAGAGAGAGAGAGAGAGAGAGACAGAGAGAGAGACAGAGAGAGAGAGAGAGAGAGAGAGAGAGAGAGAGAGAGAGAGAGAGAGAGAGAGAGAGAGTGAGAGAGAGAGAGAGAGTGAGAGAGTGAGAGAGAGAGAGCTTAAAGCTAGAAAATACTCGTGCTGGCCTGAGGGTACAAAGCTATAAAAGAGGTTTCCGTTTCCCTCTGCTGCCAGGAAACCTTGCTACTGAGGCTTCCATCGCTCTCTGCTGCCAGGAAACCTTGCTACTGAGGCTTCCATCTCTCTCTGCTGCCAGGAAACCTTGCTACTGAGGCTTCCATCTCTCTCTGCTGCCAGGAAACCTTGCTACTGAGGCTTCCATCTCTCTCTGCTGCCAGGAAACCATGCTACTGAGGCTTCCATCTCTCTCTGCTGCCAGGAAACCTTGCTACTGAGGCTTCCATCTCTCTCTGCTGCCAGGAAACCTTGCTACTGAGGCTTCCATCTCTCTCTGCTGCCAGGAAACCTTGCTACTGAGGCTTCCATCGCACTCTGCTGCCAGGAAACCTTGCTACTGAGGCTTCCATCTCTCTCTGCTGCCAGGAAACCTTGCTACTGAGGCTTCCATCGCTCTCTGCTGCCAGGAAACCTTGCTACTGAGGCTTCCATCTCTCTCTGCTGCCAGGAAACCTTGCTACTGAGGCTTCCATCTCTCTCTGCTGCCAGGAAACCTTGCTACTGAGGCTTCCATCTCTCTCTGCTGCCAGGAAACCATGCTACTGAGGCTTCCATCTCTCTGCTGCCAGGAAACCTTGCTACTGAGGCTTCCATCTCTCTCTGCTGCCAGGAAACCTTGCTACTGAGGCTTCCATCGCTCTCTGCTGCCAGGAAACCTTGCTACTGAGGCTTCCATCTCTCTCTGCTGCCAGGAAACCTTGCTACTGAGGCTTCCATCGCTCTCTGCTGCCAGGAAACCTTGCTACTGAGGCTTCCATCTCTCTCTGCTGCCAGGAAACCTTGCTACTGAGGCTTCCATCTCTCTCTGCTGCCAGGAAACCTTGCTACTGAGGCTTCCATCTCTCTCTGCTGCCAGGAAACCTTGCTACTGAGGCTTCCATCGCTCTCTGCTGCCAGGAAACCTTGCTACTGAGGCTTTCATCTCTCTCTGCTGCCAGGAAACCTTGCTACTGAGGCTTCCATCGCACTCTGCTGCCAGGAAACCTTGCTACTGAGGCTTCCATCTCTCTCTGCTGCCAGGAAACCTTGCTACTGAGGCTTCCATCTCTCTCTGCTGGCAGGAAACCTTGCTACTGAGGCTTCCATCGCTCTCTGCTGCCAGGAAACCTTGCTACTGAGGCTTCCATCTCTCTCTGCTGCCAGGAAACCTTGCTACTGAGGCTTCCATCTCTCTCTGCTGCCAGGAAACCTTGCTACTGAGGCTTCCATCTCTCTCTGCTGCCAGGAAACCTTGCTACTGAGGCTTCCATCGCACTCTGCTGCCAGGAAACCTTGCTACTGAGGCTTTCATCTCTCTCTGCTGCCAGGAAACCTTGCTACTGAGGCTTCCATCGCACTCTGCTGCCAGGAAACCTTGCTACTGAGGCTTCCATCTCTCTCTGCTGCCAGGAAACCTTGCTACTGAGGCTTCCATCTCTCTCTGCTGGCAGGAAACCTTGCTACTGAGGCTTCCATCGCTCTCTGCTGCCAGGAAACCTTGCTACTGAGGCTTCCATCTCTCTCTGCTGCCAGGAAACCTTGCTACTGAGGCTTCCATCTCTCTCTGCTGCCAGGAAACCTTGCTACTGAGGCTTCCATCTCTCTCTGCTGCCAGGAAACCTTGCAACTGAGGCTTCCATCTCTCTCTGCTGCCAGGAAACCTTGCTACTGAGGCTTCCATCGCACTCTGCTGCCAGGAAACCTTGCTACTGAGGCTTCCATCTCTCTCTGCTGCCAGGAAACCTTGCTACTGAGGCTTCCATCTCTCTCTGCTGCCAGGAAACCTAATCACCTGGTGCTCCTGCTCCACTAATCACCAGGTGCTCCACTAATCACCAGGTGCTCCACTAATCACCTGGTGCTCCACTAACCACCAGATGCTCCACTAATCACATGGTGCTCCGCTAATCACCAGGTGCTCGGCTAATCACCAGGTGCTCCACTAATCACCAGGTGCTCCACTAATCACCTGGTGCTCCACTAATCACCTGGTGCTCCACTAACCACCACGTGCTCCACTAAACACCAGGTGTTCCACTAATCACCTGGTGCTCCACTAATCACCAGGTGCTCCACTAATCACCTGGTGCTCTACTTGTCACCAGGTGCTAGACTAATCACCAGGTGCTCTACTAATCATCAGGTGCTCCACTAATCACCTGGTGCTCCACTAATCACCTGGTGCTCCACTAATCACCAGGTGATCCACTAATCACCAGGTGCTCCACTAATCACCAGGTGCTCCACTAATCACCTGGTGCTCCACTAATCACCTGGTGCTCCACTAATCACCTGGTGCTCCACTAACCACCAGGTGCTCCACTAATCACCTGGTGCTCCACTAATCACCTGGTGCTCCGCTAATAACCAGGTGCTCCACTAATCACCAGGTGCTCCACTAATCACCTGGTGCTCCACTAATCACCTGGTGCTCCAATAATCACCTGGTGCTCCAATAATCACCAGGTGTTCCACTAATCACCTGGTGCTCCACTAATCACCTGCTGCTCCACTAACCACCAGGTGCTCCACTAATCACCTGGTGCTCCACTAACCACCAGGTGCTCCACTAATCACCTGGTGCTCCACTAATCACCTGGTGCTCCACTAATCACCTGGTGCTCCACTAATAACCAGGTGCTCCACTAATCACCTGGTGCTCCACTAATCACCAGGTGCTCCACTAATCACCTTGTGCTCCACTAATCACCAGGTGCTCCACTAATCACCTGGCTCTTCACTAATCACAAGGTGCTCCACTAATCACCAGGTGCTCCACTAATCACCAGGTGCTCCACTAATCACCAGGTGCTCCACTAATCACCTGGTGCTCCACTAATCACCTGGTGCTCCACTAATCACCAGGTGCTCCACTAATCACCAGGTGCTCCATTAATCACCAGGTGCTCCACTAATCACCTGGTGTTCCCCTAATCACCAGGTGCTCCACTAATCACCTGGTGCTCCACTAATCACCAGGTGCTCCACTAATCACCTGGTGCTCAACTAATCACCTGGTGCTCCACTAATCACCAGGTGCTCCACTAATCACCAGGTGCTCCATTAATCACCAGGTGCTCCACTAATCACCAGGTGCTCCACTAATCACCTGGTGCTCCACTAATCACCAGATGCTCCACTAATCACCAGGTGATCCACTAATCACCAGGTGCTCCATTAATCACCAGGTCCTCCACTAATCACCTGGTGCTCCGCTAATCACCTGGTGCTCCACTAATCACCTGGTGCTCCACTAATCACCAGGAGCTCCACTATTCACCAGGTGCTCCATTAATCACCAGGTGCTCCACTAATCACCTGGTGTTCCACTAATCACCAGGTGCTCCACTAATCACCTGGTGCTCCACTAATCACCAGGTGCTCCACTAATCACCTGGTGCTCCACTAATCACCTGGTGCTCCACTAATCACCAGGTGCTCCACTAATCACCTGGTGCTCCACTAATCACCTGGTGCTCCACTAATCACCAGGTGCTCCACTAATCACCTGGTGCTCCACTAATCACCTGGTGCTCCACTAATCACCAGGTGCTAAACTAATCACCAGGTGCTCCACTAATCACCAGGTGCTCCACTAATCACCAGGTGCTCCACTAATCACCAGGTGCTCCACTAATCACCAGGTGCTCCACTAATCACCTGGTGCTCCACTAATCACCAGGTGCTCCACTAATCACCAGGTGCTCCACTAATCACCAGGTGCTCCACTAATCACCAGGTGCTCCACTAATCACCAGGTGCTCCACTAATCACCAGGTGCTCCACTAATCACCTGGTGCTCCACTAATCACCAGGTGCTCCACTAATCACCAGGTGCTCCACTAATCACCAGGTGCTCCACTAATCACCTGGTGCTCCACTAATCACCAGGTGCTCCACTAATCACCTGGTGCTCCACTAATCACCTGGTGCTCCACTAATCACCAGGGGCTCCACTAATCACCAGGTGCTCCACTAATCACCTGGTGCTCCACTAATCACCAGGTGCTCCACTAATCACCTGGTGCTCCACTAATAACCTGGTGCTCCACTAATCACCAGGTGCTCCACTAATCACCTGGTGCTCCACTAATCACCTGGTGCTCCACTAATCACCAGGTGCTCCACTAATCACCAGGTGCTCCACTAATCACCAGGTGCTCCACTAATCACCAGGTGCTCCACTAATCACCTGGTGCTCCACTAATCACCAGGTGCTCCACTAATCACCTGGTGCTCCACTAATCACCTGGTGCTCCACTAATCACCAGGTGCTCCACTAATCACCTGGTGCTCCACTAATCACCAGGTGCTCCACTAATCACCAGGTGCTCCACTAATCACCAGGTGCTCCACAAATTAAAAACCATCAGTTCTGTGCTCCACTTCCAGACTAACTTCCTGGGTAACCTAAGTAACAATTTGTGGTATATATAACTTGGTTGTGTTACAGCCAGGTGTGCAGGCCACTAGCCTACACGTGTGTAATAACTGGCAGGAAATACACTCTACACCTAGGTGTATACACTATACACCTAGGTGCATACACTATATACCTAGGTGTATACACTATATACCTAGGTGCATACACTATATACCTAGGTGCATACACTATATACCTAGGTGCATACACTATACACCTAGGTGCATACACAATACACCTAGGTGCATACACTAAATACCTAGGTGTATACACTATACACCTAGGTGCATACACTATACACCTAGGTGTATACACTATATACCTAGGTGTATACACTATATACCTAGGTGTATAGTGTATTCACCTAGGTGTATACACTATACACCTAGTTGCATACACTATACACCTAGGTGCATACACTATATACCTAGGTGTATACACTATACACCTAGGTGCATACACTATACACCTAGGTGCATACACTATATACCTAGGTGCATACACTATATACCTAGGTGTATACACTATACACCTAGATGCATACACTATATGCCTAGGTTTATACACTATACACCTAGGTGCACACACTATACACCTAGGTGCACGCACTATACACCTAGGTGCAGGCACTACACACCTAGGTGCAGGCACTACACACCTAGGTGCAGGCACTACACACCTAGGTGCAGGCACTATACACCTAGGTGCAGGCACTACACACCTAGGTGCAGGCACTATACACCTAGGTGCAGGCACTATACACCTAGGTGCAGACACTATACACCTAGGTGCAGGCACTACACACCTAGGTGCAGGCACTACACACCTAGGTGCAGGCACTACACACCTAGGTGCAGGCACTACACACCTAGGTGCAGGCACTATACACCTAGGTGCAGGCACTATACACCTAGGTGCAGGCACTTCACACCTAGGTGCAGGCACTACACAACTAGGTGCAGGCACTATACACCTAGGTGCAGGCACTATACACCTAAGGTGCAGGCACTACACACCTAGGTGCAGGCACTATACACCTAGGTGCAGTCACTATACACCTAGGTGCAGGCACTATACACCTAGGTGCAGTCACTATACACCTAGGTGCAGGCACTACACACCTAGGTGCAGGCACTACACACCTAGGTGCAGGCACTATACACCTAGGTGCAGGCACTATACACCTAGGTGCAGGCAATATACACCTAGGTGCAGGCACTTCACACCTAGGTGCAGGCACTACACACCTAGGTGCAGGCACTATACACCTAGGTGCAGGCACTACACACCTAGGTGCAGGCACTACACACCTAGGTGCAGGCACTACACACCTAGGTGCAGGCACTACACACCTAGGTGCAGGCACTACACACCTAGGTGCAGGCACTATACACCTAGGTGCAGGCACTATACACCTAGGTGCAGGCACTATACACCTAGGTGCAGGCACTACACACCTAGGTGCAGGCACTACACAACTAGGTGCAGGCACTATACACCTAGGTGCAGGCACTATACACCTAAGGTGCAGGCACTACACACCTAGGTGCAGGCACTATACACCTAGGTGCAGGCACTATACACCTAGGTGCAGGCACTATACACCTAGGTGCAGGCACTACACACCTAGGTGCAGGCACTACACACCTAGGTGCAGGCACTATACACCTAGGTGCAGGCACTATACACCTAGGTGCAGGCAATATACACCTAGGTGCAGGCACTTCACACCTAGGTGCAGGCACTACACACCTAGGTGCAGGCACTACACACCTAGGTGCAGGCACTACACACCTAGGTGCAGGCACTACACACCTAGGTGCAGGCACTACACACCTAGGTGCAGGCACTACACACCTAGGTGCATACACTACACACCTAGGTGCAGGCACTATACACCTAGGTGCAGGCACTATACACCTAGGTGCAGGCACTATACACCTAGGTGCAGGCACTACACACCTAGGTGCAGGCACTACACACCTAGGTGCAGGCACTACACACCTAGGTGCAGGCACTACACACCTAGGTGCAGTCACTACACACCTAGTTGCAGGCACTATACACCTAGGTGCAGGCACTATACACCTAGGTGCAGGCAGCACACACCTAGGTGCAGGCACTACACACCTAGGTGCAGGCACTATACACCTAGGTGCAGGCACTACACACCTAGGTGCAGGCACTACACACCTAGGTGCAGGCACTACACACCTAGGTGCAGGCACTACACACCTAGGTGCAGGCAACACCTAGGTGTAGTATATTTGGTGTCACTATAGATCTTAAAGAGGTAATTAATCCCTCTCTAATTACTGGCTAATTACTGTAATTAATTAAGAATAAATTCGGCTCAGTTCGCCATCCGCTAAATTTACAACTTCGCCAACACTCATCCATCTCGCCAAATGCGCCAAAACGCCGGTAATTAATCGCCAACTTCGGGACGGGAAGAAAGTTGGCGATATATACTTTTTATGTACATAGATTTCGAAATTGGAGGCTGATTGGTCCCCCCCTGCGGATTTAGCGCTCCCAGGTTAATACACAACCAATGATCATCATGATAATAATAATCGATTTATTTATCAATTATATTAATAATAATTTATTATTATCAGTTAATAATGATAATATCTCTCAGGACAGAGATAATTTAGAGATAATTTAGAGATAATTTAGAGATACTTTAGAGATAATTTAGAGATACTTTAGCGATAATTTAGAGATACTTTAGAGATAATTTAGAGATTACAGATAATTTAGAGATACTTTAGAGATAATTTAGATAATTTAGAGATAATTTAGAGATAATTTAGAGATAGTTCAACCAGTCAGCTTTATGACTGGTTGGTTACTGGAGTTTCAAGTCTATCTACTACACGAGAGTATATACACTGAGATATACACATCTCTCAGTGTATATACACATATAGGCTTAACATTCGATCCCATATAGAGCATTGGATTCCCTTCCCCAACATATAGAGCATTGGATTCCCTTCCCCAACATATAGAGCATTGGATTCCCTTCCTCTACATATAGAGCATTGGATTCCCTTCCTCAACATATTAAGCATTGGATTCCCTTCCCCAACATATAGAGCATTGGATTCCCTTCCCCAACATATAGAGCATTGGATTCCCTTCCCCAACATATAGAGCATTGGATTCCCTTCCCCAACATATAGAGCATTGGATTCCCTTCCTCAACATATAGAGCATTGGATTCCCTTCCCCAACATATAGAGCATTGGATTCCCTTCCCCAACATATAGAGCATTGGATTCCCTTCCTCAACATATAGAGCATTGGATTCCCTTCCCCAACATATAGAGCATTGGATTCCCTTCCCCAACATATAGAGCATTGGATTCCCTTCCCCAACATATAGAGCATTGTATTCCCTTCCCCAACATATAGAGCATTGGATTCCCTTCCTCTACATATAGAGCATTGGATTCCCTTCCCCAACATATAGAGCATTGGATTCCCTTCCCCAACATATAGAGCATTGGATTCCCTTCCCCAACATATAGAGCATTGGATTCCCTTCCCCAACATATAGAGCATTGGATTCCCTTCCCCAACATATAGAGCATTGGATTCCCTTCCTCTACATATAGAGCATTGGATTCCCTTCCTCAACATATTAAGCATTGGATTCCCTTCCCCAACATATAGAGCATTGGATTCCCTTCCCCAACATATAGAGCATTGGATTCCCTTCCCCAACATATAAAGCATTGGATTCCCTTCCCCAACATATAGAGCATTGGATTCCCTTCCTCAACATATAGAGCATTGGATTCCCTTCCTCAACATATAGAGCATTGGATTCCCTTCCCCAACATATAGAGCATTGGATTCCCTTCCTCAACATATAGAGCATTGGATTCCCTTCCCCAACATATAAAGCATTGGATTCCCTTCCCCAACATATAGAGCATTGGATTCCCTTCCCCAACATATAAAGCATTGGATTCCCTTCCTCAACATATTAAGCATTGGATTCCCTTCCCCAACATATAAAGCATTGGATTCCCTTCCCAACATATAAAGCATTGGATTCCCTTCCCCAACATATAAAGCATTGGATTCCCTTCCCCAACATACAGAGGATTGAATTCCCTCCCCAACATACAGAGGATTGGATTCCCTTCCCCAACATACAGAGGATTGGATTCCCTTCCCAACATACAGAGGATTGGATTCCCTTCCCAACATACAGAGGATTGGATTCCCTTCCCCAACATACAGAGGATTGGA
This sequence comes from Cherax quadricarinatus, assembly GCF_038502225.1. Classification (NCBI taxonomy): domain Eukaryota; kingdom Metazoa; phylum Arthropoda; class Malacostraca; order Decapoda; family Parastacidae; genus Cherax; species Cherax quadricarinatus. The sequence goes on along the minus strand of NC_091388.1, from coordinate 2,375,773 downwards.
TTCCCTTCCCCAACATACAGAGGATTGAATTCCCTTCCCAACATACAGAGGATTGGATTCCCTTCCCCAACATACAGAGGATTGGATTCCCTTCCCAACATACAGAGGATTGGATTCCCTTCCCCAACATACAGAGGATTGGATTCCCTTCCCAACATACAGAGGATTGGATTCCCTTCCCCAACATACAGAGGATTGGATTCCCTTCCCAACATACAGAGGATTGGATTCCCTTCCCCAACATACAGAGGATTGGATTCCCTTCCCAACATACAGAGGATTGGATTCCCTTCCCCAACATACAGAGGATTGGATTCCCTTCCCCAACATACAGAGGATTGGATTCCCTTCCCAACATACAGAGGATTGGATTCCCTTCCCCAACATACAGAGGATTGGATTCCCTTCCCAACATACAGAGGATTGGATTCCCTTCCCCAACATACAGAGGATTGGATTCCCTTCCCAACATACAGAGGATTGGATTCCCTTCCCCAACATACAGAGGATTGGATTCCCTTCCCAACATACAGAGGATTGGATTCCCTTCCCAACATACAGAGGATTGGATTCCCTTCCCCAACATACAGAGGATTGGATTCCCTTCCCCAACATACAGAGGATTGGATTCCCTCCCCAACATACAGAGGATTGAATTCCCTCCCCAACATACAGAGGATTGAATTCCCTTCCCAACATACAGAGGATTGGATTCCCTCCCCAACATACAGAGGATTGAATTCCCTTCCCCAACATACAGAGGATTGGATTCCCTTCCCAGCAGTTATCTGACACGGGAGGGTCGACAATAACGCACCGTTGACACGCATTTTGTTTTCACATGGGTTCGGATTCCACACCAATATAGGGGGTCGAATTCTCCTATATAACTGCGTTTCCCGGACAGTGTTAAGATGTACGGTCGTGTACAGCAGCAGATAGATCTATATCAACCATTTCTATACTGCATTCCTGGCTCTTTGTTGATAGATGGGTTCAATGATCTATTTGTGTCTATATCTGCCAGTTCCGTCTTCTATTCTCGTCTACAAGGGTCAATAGATATGATTTATGGTCTATCTGTGTCTATATCTACCAGTTCCGTCTTCTATTCTCGTCTACAAGGGTCAATAGATATGATTTATGGTCTATCTGTGTCTATATCTACCAGTTCCGTCTTCTATTCTCGTCTACAAGGGTCAATAGATATGATTTATGGTCTATCTGTGTCTATATCTACCAGTTCCGTCTTCTATTCTCGTCTACAAGGGTCAATAGATATGATTTATGGTCTATCTGTGTCTATATCTACCAGTTCCATCTTCTATTCTCGTCTACAAGGGTCAATAGATATGATTTATGGTCTATCTGTGTCTATATCTACCAGTTCCGTCTTCTATTCTCGTCTACAAGGGTCAATAGATATGATTTATGGTCTATCTGTGTCTATATCTACCAGTTCCGTCTTCTATTCTCGTCTACAAGGGTCAATAGATATGATTTATGGTCTATCTGTGTCTATATCTACCAGTTCTGTCTTCTATTCTCGTCTACAAGGGTCAATAGATATGATTTATGGTCTATCTGTGTCTATATCTACCAGTTCCATCTTCTATTCTCGTCTACAAGGGTCAATAGATATGATTTATGGTCTATCTGTGTCTATATCTACCAGTTCCGTCTTCTATTCTCGTCTATAAGGGTCAATAGATATGATTTATGGTTTATCTGTGTCTATATCTACCAGTTCCGTCTTCTATTCTCGTCTATAAGGGTCAATAGATATGATTTATGGTCTATCTGTGTTTATATCTACCAGTTCCGTCTTCTATTCTCGTCTACAAGGGTCAATAGATATGATTTATGGTCTATCTGTGTTTATATCTACCAGTTCCGTCTTCTATTCTCGTCTACAAGGGTCAATAGATATGATTTATGGTCTATCTGTGTCTATATCTACCAGTTCCGTCTTCTATTCTCGTCTACAAGGGTCAATAGATATGATTTATGGTCTGTGTCTATATCAGCCAGTTCAATCTTCTGTTCTCGTCTATAAGGGTCAATAGATATGATTTATGGTCTATCTGTGTCTATATCTACCAGTTTCTTCTATTCTCGTCTATAAGGGTCAATAGACGTGTTCTATGCTTCTCTTGCGTTTATATCTGCCAATAGATCAGATTCTGTATTTAATTTCCGTCTACATCTATCATTAGATCCAATTCTAGGTCCAGTTTCCGTCTATTCCCGTCAATTTATCCAGTTCTATGAAGCAACGGTGGAGATCAGCTTTCTATTGTGTGTGTGTGTGTGTGTGTGTGTGTGTGTGTGTGTGTGTGTGTGTGTGTGTGTGTGTGTGTGTGTGTGTGTGTGTGTTGATTGATGTCGTGATGTATTGGTTGAGTGTGTGTGTATGTGTACTCACCTATTTGTGGTTGCAGGGGTCGATTCATAGCTCCTGGCCCCGCCTCTTCACTGGTCGCTACTAGGTTCTCTCCTATATCATACCTCGTCTTAAAACTATGTATGGTTCCTGCCTCCACTACATCACTTCCCAAACTATTCCACTTCCTGACTACTCTGTGACTGAAAAAAATACTTCCTAACGTCCCTCTGACTTATCTGAGCCTTCAAGTTCCAATTGTGACACCTTGTTGCTGTGTCCCATCTCTGGAACATCCTGTCCCTGTCCACCTTGCCAATTCCTAGCAGTATTTTCTGTCTTTACCATGTCTCCCCTAAACCTCCTGTCCTCCAGTGTCGTCAGGCCAATTTCCCTTGACCTTTCTTCGTAGGACATTTCCCTTAGTTCTGGGACTAGTCTTGTTGCAAACCTTTGCACTTTCTTTAATTTCTTGACGTGCTTGACCAGGTATGGATTCCAAACTGGTGCTGCATACTCCAGTATGGGCCTGAAGTACCCGGTGTACAGTGTCTTGAACGATTCCTTACTGAGGTATCGGAACGCTGTTCTCAGGTTTGCCAGGCGCCCATATGCTGCAGCAGTTATCTGGTTGATGTGTGCTTCCGGAGACATGCTCGGTGTTATACTCACCCCAAGATCTTTCTCCTTGGGTGAGGTTTGCAGTCTTTGGCCACCTAGCCTTTACTCCGTCTGCGGTCTTCTTTGCCCTTCCCCGATATTCATGACTTTGCATTTGGCGGGTTAAATTCCAGGAACCAGTTGCTGGACCAAGCTTCCAGTCTGTCCAGGTCTCTTTAGAGTCCCATCTGGTCCTCATCTGATTTAAATCTCCTCATTAACTTCACATCATTTGCAAACAAGGACACTTCTGAGTCTATCCCTTCCGTTATGTCGTTCACATATACCAAGAACAGCACAGGTCCTAGGACTGACCCCTGTGGAACCCCGCTTGTCACAGGCGCCCACTCTGACACCTCGTCACGTACCATGACTCGTTGTTGCCTCCCTGTCAGGTATTATCTGTTCCACTGAAGTGCCCTTCCTGTTATTCATACCTGAACCTGTAGTTTTTGTACTAATCTCTTGTGAGAAACTGTCGAAGGCCTTCTTGCAGCTCAAGAAAATGCAATCAACCCACCCCTCTCTCTCGTGTCTTAATTCTGTTACTTTGTCATAAAACTCCAGAAGGTTTGTGACACAGGATTTGTCTTCCACAAACCCATGCTGGTTGGCGTTTATAATCTTGTTCCACTCCAGGTGCTCCACCACTCTCCTCCTGATAATCTTCACCATGACTTTGCATACTATACACGTCAGTGACACTGGTCTGTAGTTTAGTGCCTTTTGTCTGTCTCCTTTCCTAAACATAGGGACTACATTTGCCGTCTTCCATACCTCAGGTAGTTACCCAGTTTCAAGGGATGTGTTGAAAATTGTTGTTAGTGGTACACACAGCGTCTCTGCTCCCTCTCTAAGAACCCAAGAAGAGATATTGTCCTGTTCCACTGCCTTTGAGGTATCAAGGTCACTTAGCAGCTTCTTCACCTCCTCCTCTGTTGTGTGTATTACATCCAGCACTTGTCGGTGAATCCTCCTGTTCTGACTTCCCGGAGTCCTTTCTGTGTATGTGTGTTCAAGATGGAAGGTAGTTCAGCAATGTTGATGGATATCCTGAGAGAGAGAGAGAGAGGGGGGGAGAGAGAGAGAGAGAGAGAGAGAGAGAGAGAGAGAGAGAGAGAGAGAGAGAGAGAGAGAGAGAGAGAGAGAGAGAGAGAGAGAGAGAGAGAGAGAGAGAGGAGAGAGACAGCTTCCACAACATAGGCTTGGATCCCACTATAATAACCGGGGTCTTCGGCTATACCAGACGATTCAATTTCATTTGGCGATGCGCATTTGTTCTTTTTTCCCTTTTCCCCGGCATTTATAACACATGTTGCAGATGCTTCCCCTTTCAACACCCCCTAGACCCCTTTTTGATAGCTTCTAACCCCCCTTTATCCTCCCCAACCCCCTTTTTTACCCCCTTTCTGCCCTTTCTTTGCGACAGTGGAGACGCTATTAAATTTGTCGAAGGAAATTTGAGTTTATTCTCGTGTTGGAAGGTTATTGAGGCAGGTTCTTGTGGCCCTTTATAGTGTTTAGTGTTTAGTGTTCTCACCTATTTGTGGTTGCAGGGGTCGAGACTCAGCTCCTGGCCCCGCCTCTTCACTGGTCGCTACTAGGTCACTCTCGCTGAACCGTGAGCTTTATCATACCTCTGCTTAAAGCTATGTATGGATCCTGACTCCACTACATCGCTTCCCAAACTATTCCACTTACTGACTACTCTGTGGCTGAAGAAATACTTCCTAACATCCCTGTGATTCATCTGTGTCTTCAGCTTCCAACTGTGTCCCCTTGTTACTGTGTCCAATCTCTGGAACATTCTATCTTTGTCCACCTTGTCAATTCCTCTAAGTATTTTGTATGTCGTTATCATGTCCCCCTATCTCTCCTGTCCTCACCTATTTGTGGTTGCAGGGGTCGAGACTCAGCTCCTGGCCCCGCCTCTTCACTGATCGCTACTAGGTTCTCTCTCTCCCTGCTTCGTGAGCATTATCATACCTCTTCTTAAAGCTACGTATGGTTCCTGCCTCCACTACATCACTTGCTAGACGATTTCCTGACAACTCTATGACTGAAGAAATACTTCCTAACATCCCTGTGTGTAAATGAGATAGATAGATAGAGATAGAGAGAGAGAGAGGAAATATAAACGCTGCCAGCAGAATTATGAGAGAGATGAGCAGAATATGGCACATAGCACATAGGGGAGATAAGATAAATGAGAACGAACAGGGGAAACAGGGAATAATAAAGAAGGGAGAGTAAAGAGGTAAGAGCCAGGCACAGTAGTAAATCAGAAGAGGTGAAACACAGGAATAAAACACATGATTGTACCATATATATATATATATATATATGTGTGTGTGTGTGTGTGTGTGTGTGTGTGTGTGTGTGTGTGTGTGTGTGTGTGTGTGTGTTGTGTTGTGTGTGTGTGTGTGTGTGTGTGTGTGTGTGTGTGTTTGTTAACAATAGTATTGGAGAAAAGCAGGATGCCAGAGGCGTTACCTCTCTGGACCGCAGCACTCAGACCCTGCAGCAGAGAAGTGGTCTTGTCTTGTCTTTGTGAGTGTTTTGTCTTAGTCTAGTGACAGCTGGTTCTTCCTGCTGTGTTGGAAGTGTCAGCCAGAGTGTGGCCACCTGTTTGCTCCCACACCACCTGCTTCCCTGGTGTCCAGGCTTGCATTACCATCTGCATACTTGGTTGCCAGTCTATATTGACAATTTGGACGACTGCCTTATTGCTCGGCATGCAGACGTTGCATGCCGAGTTTTTGCAATGTCCTGCCAGTGCAGTACAACAGAAGCAACAAGGTGAAGTCCAACACATGATATATGGGTTGAGGTGTAAGCTTAGAGAGGAATTAGGAATAGTCAATAGGAAATCCCCTACATGAGGGGCTCTCACTGCCTCTCCTAACACACTCAATATGGTTTCAGAGTCTGACGCCTTGGTTACACTGTGACTTGCATGAGTGTCAGTGTAGAGGTGTTCCAAGGAGAATACTGTTGAATAATGCAATACTTGGGAAACATCAGTGAGGCTTCATCAGTCCACTAAAGTAAATAACAGTGGAAGATAAGGAGAAATTTGTAGTCAGTCCTTCAGGCAGGACGTAATCAGTCCCTCTGCCTGCAGGTAATCAGTCCCTCAGCCTGAAGGTAATCAGTCCCTCAGCCTGCAGGTAATCAGTCCCTCGGCCTGAAGGTAATCAGTCCCTCAGCCTGCAGGTAATCAGTCCCTCAGCCTGAAGGCAATCAGTCCCTCAACCTGAAGGCAATCAGTCCCTCAACCTGAAGGCAATCAGTCCCTCAACCTGAAGGTAATCAGTCCCTCAACCTGGAGGTAATCAGTCCCTCAACCTGAAGGTAATCAGTCCCTCAACCTGAAGGTAATCAGTCCCTCAACCTGAAGGTAATCAGTCCCTCAACCTGAAGGTAATCAGTCCCTCAACCTGAAGGTAATCAGTCCCTCAACCTGGAGGTAATCAGTCCCTCAACCTGGAAGTAATCAGTCCCTCACTTCCTGATTTAACAGATTATTTTCCTAATTATTATATAATTTTCTAAATTACCGGATTAATTAATTTTAACAATAAAATATTTTTAATTACTTTTTTTACTAGGGAATTTTTGGAGAATTAGATCAAAATTTTCCCCCGGAGTTTGGGGAATTTAGGAAGATTTAGGGAAGATTTCCCGGGAATTAGGTCTTTCTGGGAATTATTCTGGGGCGCAATTTGGCTCATTTTTCCCCTAGTTGGCTTTTTTTCCCTTCCTGGTCTCTCTCTTTCTCTCTTTCTCTCTCTCTCTGTAATTCCCTTTCTTTCTCTCTTTTTCTTCATCTCTCTCTCTCTCTCCTGATTCTCTATTCTCCAATTCTCTCTTTAATCCTGGTTTATTTAGTGTTAGAGAGAGAGAGAGGCTTAAAGCTAGCTTTAACTGGTAAGATAAGAGGGTGGTACCTCCCAGGATGGTTGTTGTCTACCAACCATGACAGGAGGGTAGTACCTCCCAGGATGGTTGTTGTCTACCAACCATGACAGGAGGGTAGTACCTCCCTGGATGGTTGTTGTCTACCAACCATGACAGGAGGGTAGTACCTCCCAGGATGGTTGTTGTCTACCAACCATGACAGGAGGGTAGTACCTCCCAGGATGGTTGTTGTCTACCAACCATGACAGGAGGGTAGTACCTCCCTGGATGGTTGTTGTCTACCAACCATGACAGGAGGGTAGTACCTCCCTGGATGGTTGTTGTCTACCAACCATGACAGGAGGGTAGTACCTCCCTGGATGGTTGTTGTCTACCAACCATGACAGGAGGGTAGTACCTCCCAGGATGGTTGTTGTCTACCAACCATGACAGGAGGGTAGTACCTCCCAGGATGGTTGTTGTCTACCAACCATGACAGGAGGGTAGTACCTCCCTGGATGGTTGTTGTCTACCAACCATGACAGGAGGGTAGTACCTCCCTGGATGGTTGTTGTCTACCAACCATGACAGGAGGGTAGTACCTCCCAGGATGGTTGTTGTCTACCAACCATGACAGGAGGGTAGTACCTCCCAGGATGGTTGTTGTCTACCAACCATGACAGGAGGGTAGTACCTCCCTGGATGGTTGTTGTCTACCAACCATGACAGGAGGGTAGTACCTCCCTGGATGGTTGTTGTCTACCAACCATGACAGGAGGGTAGTACCTCCCTGGATGGTTGTTGTCTACCAACCATGACAGGAGGGTAGTACCTCCCTGGATGGTTGTTGTCTACCAACCATGACAGGAGGGTAGTACCTCCCTGGATGGTTGTTGTCTACCAACCATGACAGGAGGGTAGTACCTCCGTGGATGGTTGTTGTCTACCAACCATGACAGGAGGGTAGTACCTCCCTGGATGGTTGTCTACCAACCATGACAGGAGGGTAGTACCTCCCTCGATGGTTGTCTACCAACCATGACAGGAGGGTAGTACCTCCCTCGATGGTTGTTGTCTACCAACCATGACAGGAAGGTAGTACCTCCCAGGATGGTTGTTGTCTACCAACCATGACAGGAAGGTAGTACCTCCCTGGATGGTTGTTGTCTACCAACCATGACAGGAAGGTAGTACCTCCCTGGATGGTTGTTGTCTACCAACCATGACAGGAGGGTAGTACCTCCCAGGATGGTTGTTGTCTACCATCCATGACAGGAGGGTAGTACCTCCCAGGATGGTTGTTGTCTACCAACCATGACAGGAGGGTAGTACCTCCCTGGATGGTTGTTGTCTACCAACCATGACAGGAGGGTAGTACCTCCCAGGATGGTTGTTGTCTACCATCCATGACAGGAGGGTAGTACCTCCCAGGATGGTTGTTGTCTACCAACCATGACAGGAGGGTAGTACCTCCAAGGATGGTTATCTACCAACCATGACAGGAGGGTAGTACCTCCCAGGATGGTTGTTGTCTACCAACCATGAGAGGAGGGTAGTACCTCCCAGGATGGTTGTTGTCTACCAACCATGACAGGAGGGTAGTACCTCTCAGGATGGTTGTTGTCTACCAACAATGACAGGAAGGTAGTACCTCCCAGGATGGTTGTTGTCTACCAACCATGACAGGAGGGTAGTACCTCCCAGGATGGTTGTTGTCTACCAACCATGACAGGAGGGTATTACCTCCCAGGATGGTTGTTGTCTACCAACCATGACAGGAGGGTAGTACCTCCCTGGATGGTTGTTGTCTACCAACCATGACAGGAGGGTAGTACCTCCCAGGATGGTTGTTGTCTACCAACCATGACAGGAAGGTAGTACCTCCCAGGATGGTTGTTGTCTACCAACCATGACAGGAGGGTAGTACCTCCCAGGATGGTTGTTGTCTACCAACCATGACAGGAGGGTAGTACCTCCCTGGATGGTTGTTGTCTACCAACCATGACAGGAGGGTAGTACCTCCCAGGATGGTTGTTGTCTACCAACCATGACAGGAGGGTAGTACCTCCCTGGATGGTTGTTGTCTACCAACCATGACAGGAGGGTAGTACCTCCCAGGATGGTTGTTGTCTACCAACCATGACAGGAGGGTAGTACCTCCCAGGATGGTTGTTGTCTACCATGACAGGAGGGTAGTACCTCCCAGGATGGTTGTTGTCTACCAACCATGACAGGAGGGTAGTACCTCCCAGGATGGTTGTTGTCTACCAACCATGACAGGAGGGTAGTACCTCCCAGGATGGTTGTTGTCTACCAACCATGACAGGAGGGTAGTACCTCCCAGGATGGTTGTTGTCTACCAACCATGACAGGAGGGTAGTACCTCCCAGGATGGTTGTTGTCTACCAGCCATGACAGGAGGGTAGTACCTCCCTGGATGGTTGTTGTCTACCAGCCATGACAGGAGGGTAGTACCTCCCAGGATGGTTGTTGTCTACCAGCCATGACAGGAGGGTAGTACCTCCCTGGATGGTTGTTGTCTACCAACCATGACAGGTGGGTAGTACCTCCCAGGATGGTTGTTGTCTACCAACCATGACAGGAGGGTAGTACCTCCCAGGATGGTTGTTGTCTACCAACCATGACAGGAGGGTAGTACCTCCCAGGATGGTTGTTGTCTACCAACCATGACAGGAGGGTAGTACCTCCCAGGATGGTTGTTGTCTACCAACCATGACAGGAGGGTAGTACCTCCCAGGATGGTTGTTGTCTACCAACCATGACAGGAGGGTAGTACCTCCTAGGATGGTTGTTGTCTACCAACCATGACAGGAGGGTAGTACCTCCCAGGATGGTTGTTGTCTACCAACCATGACAGGAGGGTAGTACCTCCCAGGATGGTTGTTGTCTACCAACCATGACAGGAGGGTAGTACCACCCAGGATGGTTGTTGTCTACCAACCATGATAGGAGGGTAGTACCACCCTGGATGGTTGTTGTCTACCAATCATGACAGGAGGGTAGTACCTCCCAGGATGGTTGTTGTCTACCAACCATGACAGGAGGGTAGTACCTCCCAGGATGGTTGTTGTCTACCAACCATGACAGGAGGGTAGTACCTCCCAGGATGGTTGTTGTCTACCATCCATGACAGGAGGGTAGTACCTCCCTGGATGGTTGTTGTCTACCAACCATGACAGGAGGGTAGTACCTCCCAGGATGGTTGTTGTCTACCAACCATGACAGGAGGGTAGTACCTCCCAGGATGGTTGTTGTCTACCAACCATGACAGGAGGGTAGTACCTCCCAGGATGGTTGTTGTCTACCAACCATGACAGGCCATGACAGGAGGGCAGTACCTCCCTGGATGGTTGTTGTCTACCAACCATGACAGGAGGGTAGTACCTCCCAGGATTGTTGTTGTCTACCAACCATGACAGGAGGGTAGTACCTCCCAGGATGGTTGTTGTCTACCAACCATGACAGGAGGGTAGTACCTCCCAGGATGGTTGTTGTCTACCAACCATGACAGGAGGTTAGTACCTCCCAGGATGGTTGTTGTCTACCAACCATGACAGGAGGGCAGTACCTCCCAGGATGGTTGTTGTCTACCAACCATGACAGGAGGGTAGTACCTCCCTGGATGGTTGTTGTCTACTAACCATGACAGGAGGGTAGTACTTCCCAGGATGGTTGTTGTCTACCAACCATGACAGGAGGGTAGTACCTCCCAGGATGGTTGTTGTCTACCAACCATGACAGGAGGGTAGTACCTCCCTGGATGGTTGTTGTCTTCCAACCTACTGCCAGAGTGCAAAACATTTAACATCTTTCAATTTCCCACACAGTACTAAACACAACTTTGACTTTAAATTCCTCTCTCTCTCTTTCTCTCTCTCTCTCTCTCTCTCTCTCTCTCTCTCTCTCTCTCTCTCTCTCTCTCTCTCTCTCTCTCTCTCTCTCTCTCTCTCTCTTCCTCTTTTCCACAGGTATTGGGTGCACTGGGAAAGGAGAGAAATGTGTGAGAGTGGTGAATTTCTGCCCATGTTTGTTAAGGACATTTGTAGGCTCTACTGTCAACTCGATCCGCCGTTTCACTAAAGCTGTAAAGCCTGCAAGCTTCAGCATAGAGCCAGCTTGGAAGCCTAGCCTCAGTGCCAGCCTTGTCATATAGTTGGCCTGTCAAGCTGTATATAGTGTGCCTGTGAAGCTGTATATAGTGTGCCTGTCAAGCTGTATATAGTGTGCCTGTCAAGCTGTATATAGTGTGCCTGTCAAGCTGTATATAGTGTGCCTGTCAAGCTGTATATAGTGTGCCTGTCAAGCTGTATATAGTGTGCCTGTCAAGCTGTATATAGTGTGCCTGTCAAGCTGTATATAGTGTGCCTGTCAAGCTGAATATAGTGTGCGTGTCAAGCTGTATATAGTGTGCCTGTCAAGCTGTATATAGTGTGCCTGTCAAGCTGTATATAGTGTGCCTGTCAAGCTGTATATAGTGTGCCTGTCAAGCTGTATATAGTGTGCCTGTCAAGCTGTATATAGCGTGCGTGTCAAGCTGTATATAGTGTGCCTGTCAAGCTGTATATAGTGTGCCTGTCAAGCTGTATATAGTGTGCCTGTCAAGCTGAATATAGAGGGCCTGTCAAGCTGTATATAGTGTGCCTGTCAAGCTGTATATAGTGTGCCTGTGAAGCTGTATATAGTGTGCCTGTCAAGCTGTATATAGTGTGCCTGTCAAGCTGTATATAGTGTGCCTGTCAAGCTGTATATAGTGTGCCTGTCAAGCTGTATATAGTGTGCCTGTCAAGCTGTATATAGTGGACCTGTCAAGCTGTGTATAGTGGACCTGTCAAGTTGTATATAGTGAACCTGTCAAGCTGTATATAGAGTGCCTGTCAAGCTGTATATAGTGGACTTGTCAAGATGTATACACTGGGCCTGTCAAACTGTATATAGTGGACCTGTCAAGCTGTATACAGTGGGCCTGTCAAGATGTATACAGTGCTTCTGTCAAGCTGTATATAGTGTGTCTGTGATGGTGTATATAGTGCTTCTGTCAAGTCATATAAAGTGGGTTTGCTATGTGTAATATAGTGGGTCTGTTAACCATACAGTAGGCTTGTCAACCCATACAGTAGGCTTGTCAAGCCATGCAGTAGGCTTGTCAAGCCATACAGTAGGCTTGTCTAGCCATACAGTAGGCTTTTCAAGCCATACAGTAAGTATGTCAATCCATACTGTAGGCTTGTCAAGCCGTACCGTAGGCTTGTCAAGGCATACAATAAGCTTGTTAAGCCACAAATAGGGTTGTCAAGCCATACATTAGCCTTGTGAAGCCATATTACAGGCTTGTCAAGCCGTATATAGTGGCTGTAATCCACATACTGCAGGTTGCTACGCCTGTCACCTGCTCCCCATCTTAATTAAATGCCTTGACTGACATCTGCTTGACAGGTAGCCGCTCTGCTGGTGTTCATACTGTGTGTATAACACCTTCTAACTCATCATTGATGATCACACTGTGTGTATAACACCTTCTAACTCATCATTGATGATCATACTGTGTGTATAACACCTACTAACTCATCATTGATGATCACACTGTGTGTATAACACCTTCTAACTCATCATTGATGATCATACTGTGTGTATAACACCTTCTAACTCATCATTGATGATCATACTGTGTGTATAACACCTACTAACTCATCATTGATGATCATACTCTGTGTATAACACCTTCTAACTCATCATTGATGATCATACTGTGTGTATAACACCTACTAACTCATCATTGATGATCATACTCTGTGTATAACACCTTCTAACTCATCATTGATGATCATACTGTGAGTATAACACCTACTAACTCATCATTGATGATCATACTCTGTGTATAACACCTTCTAACTCATCATTGATGATCATACTGTGTGTATAACACCTTCTAACTCATCATTGATGATCATACTGTGTGTATAACACCTTCTAACTCATCATTGATGATCATACTGTGTGTATAACACCTTCTAACTCATCATTGATGATCATACTGTGTGTATAACACCTTCTAACTCATCATTGATGATCATACTGTGAGTATAACGCCTACTAACTCATCATTGATGATCATACTGTGAGTATAACACCTACTAACTCATCATTGATGATCATACTGTGAGTATAACACCTACTAACTCATCATTGATGATCATACTGTGAGTATAACACCTACTAACTCATCATTGATGATCATACTGTGAGTATAACAC
>NC_091388.1:2337558-2345058 GCF_038502225.1 Cherax quadricarinatus | reverse complement strand
GTGGCAGTGTGAAGCAGTGTGTGTGTGTGGCAGTGTGAAGCAGTGTGTGTGTGTGGCAGTGTGAAGCAGTGTGTGTGTGTGTGGCAGTGTGAAGCAGTGTGTGTGTGTGGCAGTGTGAAGCAGTGTGTGTGTGTGGCAGTGTGAAGCAGTGTGTGTGTGTGGCAGTGTGAAGCAGTGTGTGTGGCAGTGTGAAGCAGTGTGTGTTTGTGGGAGTGTGAAGCAGTGTGTGTGTGTGTGTGTGTGTGTGGCAGTGTGAAGCAGTGTGTGTTTGTGGCAGTGTGAAGCAGTGTGTGTGTGTGGCAGTGTGAAGCAGTGTGTGTGTGTGGCAGTGTGAAGCAGTGTGTGTGTGTGGCAGTGTGAAGCAGTGTGTGTGTGTGGCAGTGTGAAGCAGTGTGTGTGTGTGGCAGTGTGAAGCAGTGTGTGTGTGTGTGTGTGTGTGGCAGTGTGAAGCAGTGTGTGTTTGTGGCAGTGTGAAGCAGTGTGTGTGTGTGGCAGTGTGAAGCAGTGTGTGTGTGTGGCAGTGTGAAGCAGTGTGTGTGTGTGGCAGTGTGAAACAGTGTGTGTGTGTGGCAGTGTGAAGCAGTGTGTGTGTGTGGCAGTGTGAAGCAGTGTGTGTGTGTGTGGCAGTGTGAAGCAGTGTGTGTGTGTGTGTGTGTGTGTGTGGCAGTGTGAAGCAGTGTGTGTGTGTGTGTGTGTGTGTGTGGCAGTGTGAAGCAGTGTGTGTGTGTGTGTGTGGCAGTGTGAAGCAGTGTGTGTGTGTGTGGCAGTGTGAAGCAGTGTGTGTGTGGCAGTGTGAAGCAGTGTGTGTGTGTGGCAGTGTGAAGCAGTGTGTGTGTGTGTGTGTGTGTGTGTGTGTGTGTGTGTGTGTGTGTGTGTGGCAGTGTGAAGCAGTGCGTGTGTGTGTGTGTGGCAGTGTGAAGCAGTGTAAGTGTGTGTGTGGCAGTGTGAAGCAGTGTGTGTGTGTGTGGCAGTGTGAAGCAGTGTGTGTGTGTGGCAGTGTGAAGCAGTGTGTGTGTGGCAGTGTGAAGCAATGGGAGGAATGAAAGGGAGTAAAGCAGCTGGAATTGATGGGATCAAGACAACTGTTCAGGGCAGGTGGAATGCTTGGTGCATTTATTCAATAAATGTATAAAAGACGGGAAGGTACCAAGGGACTGGCAGAGAGCATGTGTAGTACCTGCCTAGAAAGGCAAAAGGGACAAAAGTGAGTGTAAGAATTATAGAGAAATAAGCGTGTTGAGTATACCTGGTAAAGTGTATGGTAGAGTTATTATTGAAAGAATTAAGAGTAAGACGGAGAGTAGGATAGCAGATGAACAGGGAGGCTTTAGGAAAGGTAGGGGGTGTGTAGACCAAGTGTTAACAGTGAAGCATGTAAGTGAGCAATATTTAGATAAGGCTAAAGAGGTTTTTGTGGCATTTATGGATTTGGAAAAGGCGTATGATAGGGATGATAGGGGAGCAATGTGGCAGATGTTGCAGGTGTATGGTGTAGGAGGTAGGTTACTGAAAGCAGTGAAGATCGTAGTGATCCTCAAGTTGATCCTCATATTGATCCTCATGTTGATCCTCATGTGGATCCTCATGTTGATCCTCATGTTGATCCTCATGTTGATCCTCATGTTGATCCTCAAGTTGATCCTCTTGTTGATCCTCATGTTGATCCTCATGTTGATCCTCATGTTGATCCTCTTGTTGATCCTCATGTTGATCCTCTTGTTGATCCTCATGTTGATCCTCATGTTGATCCTCATGTTGATCCTCATGTTGATCCTCATGTTGATCCTCAAGTTCGTCCTCAAGTTGATCCTCTTGTTGATCCTCGTGTTGATCCTCATGTTGATCCTCATGTTGATCCTCTTGTTGATCCTCATGTTGATCCTCTTGTTGATCCTCATGTTGATCCTCATGTTGATCCTCATGTTGATCCTCATGTTGATCCTCATGTTGATCCTCAAGTTCGTCCTCAAGTTGATCCTCTTGTTGATCCTCGTGTTGATCCTCATGTTGATCCTCATGTTGATCCTCATGTTGATCCTCATGTTGATCCTCATGTTGATCCTCAAGTTGATCTTCATGTTGATCCTCATGTTGATCCTCATGTTGATCCTCATGTTGATCCTCAAGTTGATCCTCATGTTGATCCTCATGTTGATCCTCAAGTTGATCCTCATGTTGATCCTCATGTTGATTATCAGGTTGATCCTCATGTTGATCCTCATGTTGATCATCATGTTGATCCTCATGTTGATCCTTATGTTGATCCTCATGTTGATCCTCATGTTAATCCTCAAGTTGATCCTCATGTTGATCCTCATGTTGATCATCATGTTGATCCTCATGTTGATCCTTATGTTGATCATCATGTTGATCATCATGTTGATCCTCATGTTGATCCTTATGTTGATCCTCATGTTGATCCTCATGTTGATCCTCAAGTTGATCCTCATGTTGATCCTCAAGTTGATCCTCTTGTTGATCCTCATGTTGATCCTCATGTTGATCCTCATGTTGATCCTCATGTTGATCCTCATGTTGATCCTCAGGTTGATCCTCAAGTTGATCCTCTTGTTGATCCTCATGTTGATCCTCTTGTTGATCCTATTGTTGATCCTCTTGTTGATCCTCTTGTTGATCCTCTTGTTGATCCTCAAGTTGATCCTCATGTTGATCCTCAAGTTGATCCTCATGTTGATCCTCATGTTGATCCTCATGTTGATCCTCATGTTGATCCTCATGTTGATCCTCATGTTGATCCTCATGTTGATCCTCAAGTTGATCCTCATGTTGATCCTCATGTTGATCCTCATGTTGATCCTCATGTTGATCCTCATGTGGATCCTCATGTTGATCCTCAAGTTGATCCTCATGTTGATCCTCAAGTTGATCCTCATGTTGATCCTCATGTTGATCCTCAAGTTGATCCTCATGTTGATCCTCATGTTGATCCTCATGTTGATCCTCAAGTTGATCCTCATGTTGATCCTCATGTTGATCCTCTTGTTGATCCTCATGTTGATCCTCTTGTTGATCCTCATGTTGATCCTCATGTTGATCCTCATGTTGATCCTCTTGTTGATCCTCTTGTTGATCCTCATGTTGATCCTCATGTTGATCCTCATGTTGATCCTCATATTGATCCTCATGTTGATCCTCATGTTGATCCTCTTGTTGATCCTCTTGTTGATCCTCATGTTAATCCTCAAGTTGATCCTCTTGTTGATCCTCTTGTTGATCCTCATGTTGATCCTCTTGTTGATCCTCATGTTGATCCTCTTGTTGATCCTCTTGTTAATCATGTTGATCCTCATGTTGATCCTCGTGTTGATCCTCATGTTAATCCTCAAGTTGATCCTCTTGTTGATCCTCTTGTTGATCCTCTTGTTGATCCTCATGTTGATCCTCATGTTAATCCTCATGTTGATCCTCTTGTTGATCCTCATGTTGATCCTCTTGTTGATCCTCTTGTTGATCCTCATGTTGATCCTCTTGTTGATCCTCATGTTGATCCTCTTGTTGATCCTCATGTTGATCCTCTTGTTGATCCTCATGTTGATCCTCTTGTTGATCCTCATGTTGATCCTCATGTTGATCCTCTTGTTGATCCTCTTGTTGATCCTCATGTTGATCCTCTTGTTGATCCTCTTGTTGATCCTCATGTTAATCCTCAAGTTGATCCTCTTGTTGATCCTCTTGTTGATCCTCATGTTGATCCTCATGTTAATCCTCAAGTTGATCCTCTTGTTGATCCTCATGTTGATCCTCTTGTTGATCCTCTTGTTGATCCTCATGTTGATCCTCTTGTTGATCCTCATGTTGATCCTCTTGTTGATCCTCTTGTTGATCCTCTTGTTGATCCTCATGTTAATCCTCAAGTTGATTCTCTTGTTGATCCTCTTGTTGATCCTCATGTTAATCCTCAAGTTGATCCTCTTGTTGATCCTCTTGTTGATCCTCTTGTTGATCCTCTTGTTGATCCTCTTGTTGATCCTCTTGTTGATCCTCTTGTTGATCCTCTTGTTGATCCTCATGTTAATCCTCAAGTTGATCCTCTTGTTGATCCTCTTGTTGATCCTCATGTTAATCCTCAAGTTGATCCTCATGTTGATCCTCATGTTGATCCTCTTGTTGATCCTCTTGTTGATCGTCATGTTAATCCTCAAGTTGATCCTCTTGTTGATACTCTTGTTGATCCTCATGTTGATCCTCTTGTTGATCATGTTGATCCTCTTGTTGATCCTCATGTTGATCCTCATGTTAATCCTCAAGTTGATCCTCTTGTTGATCCTCTTGTTGATGCTCATGTTGATCCTCTTGTTGATCATGTTGATCCTCTTGTTGATCCTCATGTTGATCCTCATGTTAATCCTCAAGTTGATCCTCTTGTTGATCCTCTTGTTGATCCTCATGTTGATCCTCTTGTTGATCCTCATGTTGATCCTCATGTTAATCCTCATGTTGATCCTCTTGTTGATCCTCTTGTTGATCCTCATGTTGATCCTCTTGTTGATCCTCTTGTTGATCCTCTTGTTGATCCTCTTGTTGATCCTCATGTTGATCCTCTTGTTGATCCTCTTGTTGATCCTCTTGTTGATCCTCTTGTTGATCCTCATGTTGATCCTCTTGTTGATCATCTTGTTGATCCTCATGTTGATCCTCTTGTTGATCCTCTTGTTGATCCTCTTGTTGATCCTCTTGTTGATCCTCATGTTGATCCTCATGTTGATCCTCTTGTTGATCCTCTTGTTGATCCTCTTGTTGATCCTCTTGTTGATCCTCATGTTGATCCTCTTGTTGATCCTCTTGTTGATCCTCTTGTTGATCCTCATGTTGATCCTCATGTTGATCCTCATGTTGATCCTCATGTTGATCCTCTTGTTGATCCTCTTGTTGATCCTCTTGTTGATCCTCATGTTGATCCTCTTGTTGATCCTCTTGTTGATCCTCTTGTTGATCCTCATGTTGATCCTCTTGTTGATCCTCTTGTTGATCCTCTTGTTGATCCTCATGTTGATCCTCATGTTGATCCTCATGTTGATCCTCTTGTTGATCCTCTTGTTGATCCTCTTGTTGATCCTCATGTTGATCCTCTTGTTGATCCTCTTGTTGATCCTCTTGTTGATCCTCTTGTTGATCCTCTTGTTGATCCTCATGTTGATCCTCATGTTGATCCTCTTGTTGATCCTCATGTTGATCCTCTTGTTGATCCTCTTGTTGATCCTCTTGTTGATCCTCATGTTGATCCTCTTGTTGATCCTCTTGTTGATCCTCTTGTTGATCCTCTTGTTGATCCTCTTGTTGATCCTCTTGTTGATCCTCATGTTGATCCTCTTGTTGATCCTCTTGTTGATCCTCTTGTTGATCCTCTTGTTGATCCTCTTGTTGATCCTCTTGTTGATCCTCTTGTTGATCCTCTTGTTGATCCTCATGTTGATCCTCTTGTTGATCCTCTTGTTGATCCTCTTGTTGATCCTCTTGTTGATCCTCTTGTTGATCCTCTTGTTGATCCTCATGTTGATCCTCTTGTTGATCCTCTTGTTGATCCTCATGTTGATCCTCTTGTTGATCCTCTTGTTGATCCTCTATTTGATCCTCTTGTTGATCCTCTTGTTGATCCTCTTGTTGATCCTCATGTTGATCCTCTTGTTGATCCTCTTGTTGATCCTCATGTTGATCCTCTTGTTGATCCTCTTGTTGATCCTCTTGTTGATCCTCTTGTTGATCCTCTTGTTGATCCTCATGTTGATCCTCTTGTTGATCCTCATGTTGATCCTCATGTTGATCCTCATGTTGATCCTCTTGTTGATCCTCATGTTGATCATGTTGATCCTCTTGTTGATCCTCATGTTGATCCTCTTGTTGATCCTCTTGTTGATCCTCATGTTGATCCTCATGTTGATCCTCAAGTTGATCCTCTTGTTGATCCTCATGTTGATCCTCTTGTTGATCCTCTTGTTGATCCTCATGTTGATCCTCATGTTGATCCTCATGTTGATCCTCTTGTTGATCCTCATGTTGATCCTCTTGTTGATCCTCTTGTTGATCCTCATGTTGATCCTCATGTTGATCCTCTTGTTGATCCTCTTGTTGATCCTCATGTTGATCCTCATGTTGATCCTCAAGTTGATCCTCTTGTTGATCCTCTTGTTGATCCTCTTGTTGATCCTCTTGTTGATCCTCTTGTTGATCCTCATGTTGATCCTCATGTTGATCCTCTTGTTGATCCTCTTGTTGATCCTCTTGTTGATCCTCTTGTTGATCCTCATGTTGATCCTCATGTTGATCCTCATGTTGATCCTCTTGTTGATCCTCTTGTTGATCCTCTTGTTGATCTTCTTGTTGATCCTCTTGTTGATCCTCATGTTGATCCTCTTGTTGATCCTGTTGTTGATCCTCTTGTTGATCCTCATGTTGATCCTCTTGTTGATCCTCTTGTTGATCCTCTTGTTGATCCTCATGTTGATCCTCATGTTGATCCTCTTGTTGATCCTCATGTTGATCCTCTTGTTGATCCTCTCGTTGATCCTCTTGTTGATCCTCTTGTTGATCCTCTTGTTGATCCTCTTGTTGATCCTCTTGTTGATCCTCTTGTTGATCCTCTTGTTGATCCTCATGTTGATCCTCATGTTGATCCTCTTGTTGATCCTCATGTTGATCCTCTTGTTGATCCTCTTGTTGATCCTCTTGTTGATCCTCATGTTGATCCTCTTGTTGATCCTCTTGTTGATCCTCTTGTTGATCCTCTTGTTGATCCTCTTGTTGATCCTCATGTTGATCCTCTTGTTGATCCTCTTGTTGATCCTCTTGTTGATCCTCTTGTTGATCCTCTTGTTGATCCTCTTGTTGATCCTCTTGTTGATCCTCTTGTTGATCCTCTTGTTGATCCTCTTGTTGATCCTCTTGTTGATCCTCTTGTTGATCCTCTTGTTGATCCTCATGTTGATCCTCTTGTTGATCCTCTTGTTGATCCTCATGTTGATCCTCTTGTTGATCCTCTTGTTGATCCTCTTGTTGATCCTCTTGTTGATCCTCTTGTTGATCCTCTTGTTGATCCTCATGTTGATCCTCTTGTTGATCCTCTTGTTGATCCTCATGTTGATCCTCTTGTTGATCCTCTTGTTGATCCTCTTGTTGATCCTCTTGTTGATCCTCTTGTTGATCCTCATGTTGATCCTCATGTTGATCCTCTTGTTGATCCTCATGTTGATCCTCATGTTGATCCTCATGTTGATCCTCTTGTTGATCCTCAGGTTGATCATGTTGATCCTCTTGTTGATCCTCATGTTGATCCTCTTGTTGATCCTCTTGTTGATCCTCATGTTGATCCTCATGTTGATCCTCAAGTTGATCCTCTTGTTGATCCTCATGTTGATCCTCTTGTTGATCCTCTTGTTGATCCTCATGTTGATCCTCATGTTGATCCTCATGTTGATCCTCTTGTTGATCCTCATGTTGATCCTCTTGTTGATCCTCTTGTTGATCCTCATGTTGATCCTCATG
>NC_091388.1:2300058-2315058 GCF_038502225.1 Cherax quadricarinatus | reverse complement strand
TCCTGTGTCACAAACCTACTGGAGTTCTATGACATGGTGACAGCAGTAAGACAAGAGAGAGGGGTGGGAGGGTGGATTGCATTTTCTTGGACTGCAAGAAGGCGTTTGACACAGTTCCACACAAGAGATTGGTGCAAAAACTGGAGGACCAAGCAGGGATAACAGGAAGGCACTACAATGGATCAGGGAATACTTGTCAGGAAGACAGCAGCGAGTCATGGTACGTGGCGAGGTGTCAGGAATGAGGGCACCTGTGACCAGCAGGGGTCCCACGAAGTCAGTCCTAGGACCAGTGCTGTTTCTGGTATTTGTGAACGACTTGACGGAAGGAATAGACTCTGAGGTGTCACTGTTTGCAGATGACGTGAAGTTGATGAGAAGAATTCACTCGATCGAAGACCAGGCAGAACTACAAAGGGATCTGGACAGGCTGCAGACCTGGTCCAGCAATTGGCTCCTGGAGTTCAATCCCACCAAGTGCAAAGTCATGAAGATCGGGGAAGGGCAAAGAAGGCCGCAGACGGAGTACAGTCTAGGGGGTCAGAGACTACAAACCTCACTCAAGGAAAAAGATCTTGGGGTGAGTATAACACCAGGCACATCTCCTGAAGCACACATCAACCAAATAACTGCTGCAGCATATGGGCGCCTAGCAAACCTCAGAACAGCATTCCGACATCTTAATAAGGAATCGTTCAGGACCCTGTACACCGTATACGTTAGGCCCATATTGGAGTATGCGGCACCAGTTTGGAACCAACACCTAGCCAAGCACGTAAAGAAACTAGAGAAAGTGCAAAGGTTTGCAACAAGACTAGTCCCAGAGCTAAGAGGTATGTCCTACGAGGAGAGGTTAAGGGAAATCAACCTGACGACACTGGAGGACAGGAGAGATAGGGGGGACATGATAACGACATACAAAATACTGAGAGGAATTGACAAGGTGGACAAAGACAGGATGTTCCAGAGATTGGACACAGTAACAAGGGGACACAGTTGGAAGCTGAAGACACAGATGAATCACAGGGATGTTAGGAAGTATTTCTTCAGCCACAGAGTAGTCAGTAAGTGGAATAGTTTGGGAAGCGATGTAGTGGAGGCAGGATCCATACATAGCTTTAAGCAGAGGTATGATAAAGCTCACGGCTCAGGGAGAGTGACCTAGTAGCGATCAGTGAAGAGGCGGGGCCAGGAGCTCGGACTCGACCCCCGCAACCTCAACTAGGTGAGTACAACTAGGTGAGTACAGACACAGACACACACACACACACACACACACACACAGTCAGGAAGTGGAATAGTTTGGGAAGCGATGTAGTGGAGTCAGGATCCATACATAGCTTTAAGCAGAGGTATGATAAAGCTCATGGTTCAGGGAGAGTGACCTAGTAGCGACCAGTGAAGAGGCGGGGCCAGGAGCTTATAAACCGTAGGTAGGAGAGGTGCAGCAGTCATAGGTGGTGTCACATTTGCCCAATGTGGAAGTAGGTCGTGCCCAAGCGTTAGGCAAGCGAAGAACGGTTCTGTGAACCATTCTTCTACAATCCTGTCAGACACTGCAACTTCTTGGGATCTTAATACTTGGGAATTCTTCGCTTGCCTAACCCTTGGGCACGACCTACTTCCACATTGAACAAATGTGACACCACCTATGACTGCTGCACCTCTCCTACCTACGGTTTATAGGCTCCTTCTCCGCTCATATGCCGTATTCTACTCAAGATTGATGGACTGACCACATCGACTCAAGGTTGAGGGACTGATTACCTCATTCTCCTCCTATTCTTCAAGCTTCTCCTGTGTATGGACTGATGAAGCCACTGTGTGGCGAAACGTTTCCTTAATAAAGATACCCAAGAGTTGCACATGTGTCTAATTTATCAACATGTCGGTTCTCTGAACCATTCATCTACAACTAGGCATCCCTCAATGGGTTGTGTGCCACCATGACATGAACTAGGCAGTGTGATCAACCCAAAGTGGAACCTTAAAGTCAGGTACAACCCTAGAGTGAGACAGCAGACAGTAGGACAAGCGTAGGAGCAATGTGTCCCTCTCACTGAATAAAAACCTTATGGCCAGTTTTTACGTAAATTATTTACACTCCCTGTAAGGAAATAAAAAGAGCTTACTACCCATTTTTTCCCCAAACACAATAAAATACATCCTAACAAATCAAGCTCTGGAGAGAGTTCACTAAAATGTTATTTTTCCCAGCGATGTGTTGCTGGTGATGTTGTAGTGTTGCAGGTGCAGAGTCCAGTGCATGAGACAAGTGTTGTCATGGATCTGAGGTTGGTCAGTGGGTTGTGGTCACTGAAGACTTGTACCAAGTGTTGCTGGTGATGTTGTAGTGTTGCAGGTACAGAGTCCAGTGCATGAGACAAGTGTTGTCATGGAACTGAGGTTGGTCAGTGGGTTGTGGTCACTGAAGACTTGTACCAAGTGTTGCTGGTGATGTTGTAGTGTTGCAGGTACAGAGTCCAGTGCATGAGACAAGTGTTGTCATGGAACTGAGGTTGGTCAGTGGGTTGTGGTCACTGAAGACTTGTACCAAGTGTTGCTGGTGATGTTGTAGTGTTGCAGGTACAGAGTCCAGTGCATGAGACAAGTGTTGTCATGGAACTGAGGTTGGTCAGTGGGTTGTGGTCACTGAAGACTTGTACCAAGTGTTGCTGGTGATGTTGTAGTGTTGCAGGTACAGAGTCCAGTGCATGAGACAAGTGTTGTCATGGAACTGAGGTTGGTCAGTGGGTTGTGGTCACTGAAGACTTGTACCAAGTGTTGCTGGTGATGTTGTAGTGTTGCAGGTGCAGAGTACAGTGCATGAGACAAGTGTTGTCATGGAACTGAGGTTGGTCAGTGGGTTGTGGTCACTGAAGACTTGTACCAAGTGTTGCTGGTGATGTTGTAGTGTTGCAGGTACAGAGTCCAGTGCATGAGACAAGTGTTGTCATGGAACTGAGGTTGGTCAGTGGGTTGTGGTCACTGAAGACTTGTACCAAGTGTTGCTGGTGATGTTGTAGTGTTGCAGGTACAGAGTACAGTGCATGAGACAAGTGTTGTCATGGAACTGAGGTTGGTCAGTGGGTTGTGGTCACTGAAGACTTGTACCAAGTGTTGCTGGTGATGTTGTAGTGTTGCAGGTACAGAGTCCAGTGCATGAGACAAGTGTTGTCATGGAACTGAGGTTGGTCAGTGGGTTGTGGTCACTGAAGACTTGTACCAAGTGTTGTGATGACGACACAATGGAAAGACCAGTGCCAGTGCCTCCTCCTCCATTGTGAAGTAGGCCTAATAATAGGCTTTAAACTTGCTCAAGAAGTGAGCCACTGGGTGAAGGAGACCTTAACCACAAGCTGGAAGTAACACTGCCGCCATTCCAGACTCACAGCCATCAACATGTAAGAAAAATACCTGTGAATAATCAGTGGACAGCAGTATGGGAGTAGCGCATCACAGACGCTAAATATGCAAAGAGGTTTCTGGATAACTGGAAGATCATGTAAACCGGTTTTTATTACTGCTAAGAGAGGTTAGGGTGGTATCCACATATGCAAAATTTCGGCAGAAATTACGGTAAAATCCTATCATTTCAAGAAATCCTTGAAAGGGCTTTTTGTCCAGGGGGAACAGGATAATTTTGAATAGCCAAAATTCTTGCAAATTTGGGTGCGATTTGGTAAAACCTTTCTAAAGTGCGTTGGGCCTGAGGATGATAGGCTGTGAAAAGCTTCTGAGTAATTCCTAGCCGGTTTGAAGCCTCTCTGAATGCCGAACTAAAAACTGGTTCTTAGTTTGATATTCGTCCTGATATGTACAGTCTGATTCAGCAGTGGCAGCTTTAAACAAAGAGGCTAAATATGAGAAGAGGATTCTGTGGTTACAATGAGCTAGGGACACCATCTGCAGTGAAGAACATTGTTGCCAGGAAACAGGAGAGCATCTGTCATGGGAATCCCCAGACACACCTAACCTCTGCAATATGCTCAACAAATAGCTTGTAGCAGTAACACGACTTAGCAGGCTTGCAACACAACAAGTCAGCTGACAATAGCTTCAGGACAGGATCCTATATTACAAACCCAGGTATAGTCTGGTGGTCTGTACACCTGGTTGTAACTGAGTCACCATGATAACCAAACAAGGTAGAGATTAGTGGAAGATAACAGAGAATAAGTTTTTAAATATATATTTTTTTCACCACTATTACAACCCAGGAGTCCAAACGGCCTGTTATCCTGGGTGTAAAGGGAGCAAAATAAACACAGCAGAAAAGTTTTGACTTACATTATCCTTCACCAATTTAGAACAGAAGTATGTACACTATATACACTATGTGCAGCAATAGGTATTAGTGCACTCCACGGTAAGCAAGGCAGAATAGAAGCCACTAGAGAGCAGACCGTGCTTCAACCAGCTCTAGAATGGGAATGACAAGGGCAGACAGGAGAGTGGTGCCCACATAACCTCTGCGATTGCCAAAACCATTTTCTCATTGGCTGGAACCTGGGTACTGGTTGAACGACGGGGCCCCATCGTCAACCCTTAGTCACCTGGTTCGCTGTAAATGAGGGTGTGTACATGCGCCGAATAAAGGTTACGTACTCTTTGTATGCCACACCAATAATACGTGTAAGTGATGTACACTAAATACCGAGAATATGTAGAGTAAGACAGTTTACAACCATGAGACGTAGTTGAACTGTCTTTGACCAGACTTGAGGTAACTCTGCTTCACCAGCCCCAGACACTGCTTCACCAGTCCCAGACATTGCTTCACCAGTCCCAGACATTGCTTCACCAGTCCCAGACATTGCTTCACCAGTCCCAGACATTGCTTCACCAGTCCCAGACATTGCTTCACCAGTCCCAGACATTGCTTCACCAGTCCCAGACATTGCTTCACCAGTCCCAGACATTGCTTCACCAGTCCCAGACATTGCTTCACCAGTCCCAGACATTGCTTCACCAGTCCCAGACATTGCTTCACCAGTCCCAGACATTGCTTCACCAGTCCCAGACATTGCTTCACCAGTCCCAGACATTGCTTCACCAGTCCCAGACAATGCTTCACCAGTCCCAGACATTGCTTCACCAGTCCCAGACATTGCTTCACCAGTCCCAGACATTGCTTCACCAGTCCCAGACATTGCTTCACCAGTCCCAGACATTGCTTCACCAGTCCCAGACATTGCTTCACAGAATTGGTCAGCCTTCCTGTCACTAGCTGGTTGAACCCAGCAGTTAGCATAACAGTGGGGCCCCTCCTGCTATACTCTGAACCAGTGGTTCACTGGTCGGGAGGACATGGCTATACTCTGAACCAGTGGTTCACTGTATCTACCACTACATCTACTGTATCTACCTCTACAACTACTGTATCTACCACTACATCTACTGTATCTACCACTACATCTACTGTATCTACCACTACATCTACTGTATCTACCTCTACATCTACTGTATCTACCACTACATCTACTGTATCTACCTCTACATCTACTGTATCTACCACTACATCTACTGTATCTACCTCTACATCTACTGTATCTACCACTACATCTACTGTATCTACATCTACTGTATCTACCACTACATCTACTGTATTTACCACTACATCTACTGTATCTACCACTACATCTACTGTATCTACCACTACATCTACTGTATCTACCACTACATCTACTGTATCTACCACTACATCTACTGTATCTACCACTACATCTACTGTATCTACCACTACATCTACTGTATCTACCTCTACATCTACTGTATCTACCACTACATCTACTGTATCTACCACTACATCTACTGTATCTACCACTACATCTACTGTATCTACCACTACATCTACTGTATCTACCTCTACATCTACTGTATCTACCTCTACATCTACTGTATCTACCACTACATCTACTGTATCTACCACTACATCTACTGTATCTACCACTACATCTACTGTATCTACCACTACATCTATTGTATCTACCTCTACATCTACTGTATCTACCTCTACATCTACTGTATCTACCTCTACATCTACTGTATCTACCTCTACATCTACTGTATCTACCTCTACATCTATTGTATCTACCTCTACATCTACTGTATCTACCACTACATCTACTGTATCTACCTCTACATCTACTGTATCTACCTCTACATCTACTGTATCTACCACTACATCTACTGTATCTACCACTACATCTACTGTATCTACCACTACATCTACTGTATCTACCACTACATCTACTGTATCTACCTCTACATCTACTGTATCTACCTCTACATCTACTGTATCTACCTCTACATCTATTGTATCTACCTCTACATCTACTGTATCTACCACTACATCTACTGTATCTACCTCTACATCTACTGTATCTACCTCTACATCTACTGTATCTACCACTACATCTACTGTATCTACCACTACATCTACTGTATCTACCACTACATCTACTGTATCTACCACTACATCTACTGTATCTACCACTACATCTACTGTATCTACCACTACATCTATTGTATCTACCTCTACATCTACTGTATCTACCACTACATCTACTGTATCTACCTCTACATCTACTGTATCTACCTCTACATCTACTGTATCTACCTCTACATCTACTGTATCTACCTCTACATCCACTGTATCTACCACTACATCTACTGTATCTACCACTACATCCACTGTATCTACCACTACATCTACTGTATCTACCACTACATCTACTGTATCTACCACTACATCTACTGTATCTACCACTACATCTACTGTATCTACCACTACATCTACTGTATCTACCACTACATCTACTGTATCTACCACTACATCTACTGTATCTACCACTACATCCACTGTATCTACCACTACATCTACTGTATCTACCACTACATCTACTGTATCTACCACTACATCTACTGTATCTACCTCTACATCTACTGTATCTACCTCTACATCTACTGTATCTACCTCTACATCTACTGTATCTACCACTACATCTACTGTATCTACCACTACATCTACTGTATCTACCACTACATCTACTGTATCTACCACTACATCTACTGTATCTACCACTACATCTACTGTATCTACCACTACATCCACTGTATCTACCACTACATCTACTGTATCTACCACTACATCTACTGTATCTACCACTACATCTACTGTATCTACCACTACATCTACTGTATCTACCTCTACATCTACTGTATCTACCTCTACATCTACTGTATCTACCTCTACATCTACTGTATCTACCACTACATCTACTGTATCTACCACTACATCTACTGTATCTACCACTACATCTACTGTATCTACCACTACATCTACTGTATCTACCACTACATCTACTGTATCTACCACTACATCCACTGTATCTACCACTACATCTACTGTATCTACCACTACATCTACTGTATCTACCACTACATCTACTGTATCTACCACTACATCTACTGTATCTACCTCTACATCTACTGTATCTACCACTACATCTACTGTATCTACCACTACATCTACTGTATCTACCTCTACATCTACTGTATCTACCACTACATCTACTGTATCTACCACTACATCTACTGTATCTACCTCTACATCTACTGTATCTACCTCTACATCTACTGTATCTACCTCTACATCTACTGTATCTACCTCTACATCTACTGTATCTACCTCTACATCCACTGTATCTACCACTACATCCACTGTATCTACCACTACATCCACTGTATCTACCACTACATCTACTGTATCTACCACTACATCCACTGTATCTACCACTACATCCACTGTATCTACCACTACATCTACTGTATCTACCACTACATCTACTGTATCTACCACTACATCCACTGTATCTACCACTACATCTACTGTATCTACCTCTACATCTACTGTATCTACCACTACATCTACTGTATCTACCACTACATCTACTGTATCTACCACTACATCTACTGTATCTACCCCTACATCTACTGTATCTACCTCTACATCTACTGTATCTACCACTACATCTACTGTATCTACCTCTACATCTACTGTATCTACCACTACATCTACTGTATCTACCACTACATCTACTGTATCTACCACTACATCTACTGTATCTACCACTACATCTACTGTATCTACCACTACATCTACTGTATCTACCACTACATCTACTGTATCTACCACTACATCTACTGTATCTACCACTACATCTACTGTATCTACCACTACATCTACTGTATCTACCTCTACATCTACTGTATCTACCACTACATCTACTGTATCTACCTCTACATCTACTGTATCTACCACTACATCTACTGTATCTACCTCTACATCTACTGTATCTACCACTACATCTACTGTATCTACCTCTACATCTACTGTATCTACCACTACATCTACTGTATCTACCACTACATCTACTGTATCTACCTCTACATCTACTGTATCTACCACTACATCTACTGTATCTACCTCTACATCTACTGTATCTACCACTACATCTACTGTATCTACCTCTACATCTACTGTATCTACCACTACATCTACTGTATCTACCTCTACATCTGCTGTATCTACCTCTACATCTACTGTATCTACCACTACATCTACTGTATCTACCACTACATCTACTGTATCTACCACTACATCTACTGTATCTACCACTACATCTACTGTATCTACCACTACATCTACTGTATCTACCACTACATCTACTGTATCTACCACTACATCTACTGTATCTACCACTACATCTACTGTATCTACCTCTACATCTACTGTATCTACCTCTACATCTACTGTATCTACCACTACATCTACTGTATCTACCTCTACATCTACTGTATCTACCTCTACATCTACTGTATCTACCTCTACATCTACTGTATCTACCTCTACATCTACTGTATCTACCTCTACATCTACTGTATCTACCTCTACATCTACTGTATCTACCTCTACATCTACTGTATCTACCTCTACATCTACTGTATCTACCACTACATCTACTGTATCTACCACTTGTTATATTTCAGATATATTTACAAGTATATCTGAGGGAATATTAGATATATTTAGAGTAGATATATATAACGTAGTTTATGTATTGGAAGACTGTCTCACTCTCTCTCTCTCTCTCTCTCTCTCTCTCTCTCTCTCTCTCTCTCTCTCTCTCTCTCTCTCTCTCTCACTCTCTCTCTCTCTCTCTCGCTCTCTCTCTCTCTCTCTCTCTCTCTCTCTCTCTCTCTCTCTCTCTCTCTCTCTCTCTCTCTCACTCTCTCTCTCACACACAAACACAGAACAACAATTCCGTCTCACATATTTACCGCTGTAAAAATCACACATACATCCCCCTCCACAATTTACAAATCGGTTTAACTTACGAGTGTTGAGTCCCTCTCGTCTCTCACCGCCTGAAATGAGAAAAAATATCTCTCATTAATGAGAATCAATAATGGTTGAGCCTGACAACATCCCATCCGCATTTAGTTATGCTCCTGATGAAGGTTTCCTTCATAAACCGAAAGGCCTCGAAATTCTATTAATCTAACTCCAATATCTGTTAAAATTAAGTGGTCCAGGAGCTCTGTCTATCGTCATGTACACTACTGTAGAGTGGTACCAGGTACCTAGTGTGTCTGAGGGGTCTGGTACCAGGTACCTAGTGTGTCTGTCAGGTCTGGTACCAGGTACCTAGAGTATCTGTCAGGTTCGGTACCAGGTACCTAGAGTGTCTGTCAGGTCTGGTACCAGGTACCTAGTGTGTCAGGTCCCGTACCAGGTACCTAGTGTGTCTGTCAGGTCTGGTACCAGGTACCTAGTGTGTCTGTCAGGTTCGGTACCAGGTACCTAGTGTGTCAGGTCCGGTACCAGGTACCTAGTGTGTCTGTCAGGTCCGGTACCAGGTACCTAGAGTATCTGTCAGGTCTGGTACCAGGTACCTAGAGTGTCTGTCAGGTCTGGTACCAGGTACCTAGAGTATCTGTCAGGTCTGGTACCAGGTACCTAGAGTGTCTGTCAGGTCCGGTACCAGGTACCTAGTGTGTCTGTCAGGTCCGGTACCAGGTACCTAGAGTATCTGTCAGGTCTGGTACCAGGTACCTAGTGTGTCTGTCAGGTCTGGTACCAGGTACCTAGTGTGTCTGTCAGGTCCGGTACCAGGTACCTAGTGTGTCTGTCAGGTCCGGTACCAGGTACCTAGAGTGTCTGTCAGGTCCGGTACCAGGTACCTAGTGTGTCTGTCAGGTCCGGTACCAGGTACCTAGAGTGTCTGTCAAGTCTGGTACCAGGTACCTAGAGTGTCTGTCAGGTCCGGTACCAGGTACCTAGTGTGTCTGTCAGGTCCGGTACCAGGTACCTAGAGTGTCTGTCAGGTCTGGTACAGGTACCTAGAGTGTCTGTCAGGTCCGGTACCAGGTACCTAGTGTGTCTGTCAGGTCCGGTACCAGGTACCTAGAGTGTCTGTCAGGTCTGGTACCAGGTACCTAGAGTATCTGTCAGGTCCGGTACCAGGTACCTAGTGTGTCTGTCAGGTCCGGTACCAGGTACCTAGTGTGTCTGTCAGGTCTGGTACCAGGTACCTAGAGTATCTGTCAGGTCTGGTACCAGGTACCTAGTGTGTCTGTCAGGTCTGGTACCAGGTACCTAGTGTGTCTGTCAGGTCTGGTACCAGGTACCTAGTGTGTCTGTCAGGTCCGGTACCAGGTACCTAGTGTGTCTGTCAGGTCCGGTACCAGGTACCTAGTGTGTCTGTCAGGTCTGGTACCAGGTACCTAATGTGTCTGTCAGGTCTGGTACCAGGTACCTAGAGTGTCTGTCAGGTCTGGTACCAGGTACCTAGAGTATCTGTAAGGTCTGGTACCAGGTACCTAGTGTGTCTGTCAGGTCTGGTACCAGGTACCTAGTGTGTCTGTTAGGTCTGGTACCAGGTACCTAGAGTATCTGTCAGGTCCGGTACCAGGTACCTAGTGTGTCTGTCAGGTCCGGTACCAGGTACCTAGTGTGTCTGTCAGGTACTTAGCAACTTAGTAAGTCAGGTACTAAGCAACTTAGTAAGTCAGGTACTAAGCAACTTAGTAAGTCAGGTACTGAGCAACTTAGTAAGTCAGGTACTGAGCAACTTAGTAAGTCAAGTACTTAGCAACTTAGTAAGTCAGGTACTGAGCAACTTAGTAAGTCAGGTACTGAGCAACTTAGTAAGTCAGGTACTAAGCAACTTAGTAAGTCAGGTACTGAGCATCTTAGTAAGTCAGGTACTGAGCAACTTAGTAAGTCAGGTGCTTAGCAACTTAGTAAGTCAGGTACTAAGCAACTTAGTAAGTCAGGTACTGAGCAACTTAGTAAGTCAGGTACTGAGCAACTTAGTAAGTCAGGTACTTAGCAACTTAGTAAGTCAGGTACTGAGCAACTTAGTAAGTCAGGTACTGAGCAACATAGTAAGTCAGGTACTAAGCAACTTAGTAAGTCAGGTACTGAGCAACTTAGTAAGTCAGGTACTGAGCATCTTAGTAAGTCAGGTACTAAGCAACTTAGTAAGTCAGGTACTGAGCAACTTAGTAAGTCAGGTACTAAGCAACTTAGTAAGTCAGGTACTAAGCAACTTAGTAAGTCAGGTACTGAGCAACTTAGTAAGTCATGTACTGAACAACTTAGTAAGTCAGGTACTGAGCAACTTAGTAAGTCAGGTACTTAGCAACTTAGTAAGTCAGGTACTGAGCAACTTAGTAAGTCAGATACTTAGCAACTTAGTAAGTCAGGTACTTAGCAACTTAGTAAGTCAGGTACTAAGCAACTTAGTAAGTCAGGTACTTAGCAACTTAGTAAGTCAGATACTGAGCAACTTAGTAAGTCAGATACTGAGCAACTTAGTAAGTCAGATACTGAGCAACTTAGTAAGTCAGATACTGAGCAACTTAGTAAGTCAGATACTGAGCAACTTAGTAAGTCAGGTACTGAGCAACTTAGTAAGTCAGGTACTGAGCAACTTAGTAAGTCAGGTACTAAGCAACTTAGTAAG
Source organism: Cherax quadricarinatus (assembly GCF_038502225.1). Classification (NCBI taxonomy): domain Eukaryota; kingdom Metazoa; phylum Arthropoda; class Malacostraca; order Decapoda; family Parastacidae; genus Cherax; species Cherax quadricarinatus. The sequence continues at coordinate 2,303,023 of NC_091388.1, read as the reverse complement.
TCAGGTACTGAGCAACTTAGTAAGTCAGGTACTAAGCAACTTAGTAAGTCAGGTACTAAGCAACTTATTAAGTCAGATACTGAGCAACTTAGTAAGTCAGGTACTAAGCAACTTAGTAAGTCAGGTACTGAGCAACTTAGTAAGTCAGGTACTAAGCAACTTAGTAAGTCAGGTACTGAGCAACTTAGTAAGTCAGATACTTAGCAACTTAGTAAGTCAGGTACTAAGCAACTTAGTAAGTCAGGTACTAAGCAACTTAGTAAGTCAGGTACTGAGCAACTTAGTAAGTCAGGTACTGAGCAACTTAGTAAGTCAGGTACTAAGCAACTTAGTAAGTCAGGTACTAAGCAACTTAGTAAGTCAGGTACTGAGCAACTTAGTAAGTCAGGTACTGAGCAACTTAGTAAGTCAGATACTGAGCAACTTAGTAAGTCAGATACTGAGCAACTTAGTAAGTCAGATACTGAGCAACTTAGTAAGTCAGATACTGAGCAATTTAGTAAGTCAGATAGTGAGCAACTTAGTAAGTCAGGTACTGAGCAACTTAGTAAGTCAGATACTTAGCAACTTAGTAAGTCAGGTACTGAGCAACTTAGTAAGTCAGATACTGAGCAACTTAGTAAGTCAGGTACTGAGCAACTTAGTAAGTCAGATACTGAGCAACTTAGTAAGTCAGATACTGAGCAACTTAGTAAGTCAGGTACTGAGAAACTTAGTAAGTCAGATACTTAGCAACTTAGTAAGTCAGGTACTGAGCAACTTAGTAAGTCAGATACTGAGCAACTTAGTAAGTCAGATACTGAGCAACTTAGTAAGTCAGGTACTGAGCAACTTAGTAAGTCAGATACTTAGCAACTTAGTAAGTCAGGTACTGAGCAACTTAGTAAGTCAGATACTTAGCAACTTAGTAAGTCAGGTACTGAGCAACTTAGTAAGTCAGATACTGAGCAACTTAGTAAGTCAGAGTCGGATACGCAAGCTTAGTAAGTCAGGGTGCTGAGCAACAGTAAGTCAGGATGCTGAGCAACCCTTAGTGGAAGTCAGGATGCTGAGCAACTTAGTAAGTCAGGGTGCTGAGCAACTTAGTAAGTCGGGTACTAAAGCAACTTAGTAAAGTTCAGGGTGCTGAGCAACAGTAAGTCAGATACTTAGCAAGTAAGTCGGGTTGCTAAGCTAGTGGAAGTCAGGTGCTAAGCAACAGTAAGTCGGGTACTGAGCAACTTAGTAAGTCGGGTGCTGAAGCAAGCAGTAAGTCAGGTGCTGAAGCAACAGTAAGTCGGGTGCTAAGCAACTTAGTAGTCAGGTATCAAGCAACTAAGTGAAGTCAGGATACTAAGCAACTTAGTAAGTCGGATGCTAAAGGGCAACAGTAAGTCGGTGCTAGCAACTTAGTAAGTCAGGATGCTTAGCAACTTAGTAAGTCTGGCAACTAAAGTCAGCTTAACGTTAAGTCAGGCTGCTAAGTGACTTAAGTAAGTCGGATGCTAGCAGCAGTAAGTCAGATGCTTAGCAACAGTAGGGTCGGATGCTTAGCAACCCAGTAAGTCAGGTGCTAAACGCTTGGAGTAAAGTCAGTGCTGAACAACTTAGTAAGTCGGGTGCTGAACAACTTAGTAAGTCAGATGCTTAGCAACTTAGTAAGTCAGGGTACTGAACAACTTAGTAAGGTCAGATGCTTGCAACTTAGTGAAGTCAGGTGCTGAACAACTTAGTAAGTCAGATGCTTAGCAACTTAGTAAGTCAGGTACTAGCAACTTAGTAAGTCGGATTGCTGAACAACAGTAGTCAGGATGCTTAGCAAAGCTTAGTAAGTCGGATGCTGAGCAACTTAGTGAAGTCGGATGCTGAGCAACCCAGTAAGTCAAGGATGCTGCAGCATTAGTAAGGTCGGTTAGCTGAGCAACTTGGTAAGTCGGATGCTGACGGCAAGCTTAGTAAGTCGGATGCTGAACAACCTTAGTAAGTCAGTTGCTGAGCAAGCTTAGTAAGTCAGGATGCTGAGCAAGCTAGTAAGTCAGATGCTGAAGCAACTTAGTAGTCGGATGCTGAGCAGCATGTAGTCAGATGGCTGAGCAACAGTAAGTCAGATGCTGAGCAACAGTAAGTCAGGTGCTTAACGAACTTAGTAAGTCGGATGCTGAGCAGCAGTAAGTCAGATGCTGAGCAACTTGAAGTAAGTCGGTTACTGAGCAACTTAGTAAGTCAGATACTGAGCAACAGTAAGTCATATACTGAGCAACTTAGTAAGATCGGTTACTGAGCAACTTAGTAAGTCGATGCTGAGCAACTTAGGTAAGGTCAGATGCTGAGCAACATAGGAAGGTCAGATAGGTGAGCAACAGTAAGTCGGTTGCTGAGCAACTTAGTAAGTCATGCTGAGCAACTTAGGTAAGGTCGGATGCTGAGCAACTTAGTAAGAGTCAAGGTTGCTGGGAGCAACAGTAAGTCGGATGCTGAGCAAGCTTAGTAAGTCGGATGCTGAGCAACAGTAGGTCGGATGCTGAGCAACTTGAGTAAGTCAGGTGACTTGCAACTTAGTAGTCGGATGCTGAGCAACTTAGTAAGTCAGATGCATAGCAGGCTTAGGTGAAGTCGGGTGCTGAGCAAGCTTAGTAAGTCAGATAGTGAGCAACAGTAAGTCAGGATAGTGAGCAACGAGTAGTCGGATGCTGAGCAACAGTGAAGTCAGGTACTGAGCAACTTAGTAAGTCAGGTACTGAGCAACTTAGTAAGTCAGGTACTGAGCAACTTAGTAAGTCAGATACTTAGCAACTTAGTAAGTCAGGTACTGAGCAACTTAAGTGCCACCTCAAGTTACCTTAACGGTAATTAGTACCATTAAAGGTCTGAAGATAATGATGTATTATACGAATTTCATCCTTAATGACCCAATTATTATTATTATTATAAGTAATTATAGGAGAGGCGATTATAGTGATAATTATGGAAAGATAATTATAGTGAT
>NC_091388.1:2295058-2297558 GCF_038502225.1 Cherax quadricarinatus | reverse complement strand
TCTGTGTGTATATACTGTGAAGTGTGTATAATATAAACTCTTTGTCCACTAAATTATTCTAAATTCTCTATCACTAAATTATTGTAAATTCTCTGTTTACTAAATTATTCTAAATTCCCTGGTTTTTAAATTATTCCAAATTCTAAATTCTTTATCCCGTAAATTATTTTAAAACCTCATCCCTTAAATTCTCTGTCCCCTAAATTATTCTAAATTCTGTCCCCTAAATAATTCTAAATTCTCTGTCCCCTAAATAATTCTAAATTCTCTGTCCCCTAAATAATTCTAAATTCTCTATCCCCTAAATTATTCTAAATTCTCTGTCCCCTAAATAATTCAAAATTCTCTGTCCCCTAAATTATTCTAAATTCTCTATCCCCTAAATTATTCTAAATTCTCTGTCCCCTAAATTATTCTAAATTCTCTGTCCCCTAAATTATTCTAAATTCTCTGTCCCCTAAATTATTCTAAATTCTCTGTCCCCTAAATTATTCTAAATTCTCTGTCCCCTAAATAATTCTAAATTCTCTGTCCCCTAAATTATTCTAAATTCTCTATCCCCTAAATTATTCTAAATTCTCTGTCCCCTAAATTATTCTAAATTCTCTGTCCCCTAAATAATTCTAAATTCTCTGTCCCCTAAATTATTTTAAATTCTCTGTCCCCTAAATAATTCTAAATTCTCTGTCCCCTAAATTATTCTAAATTCTCTGTCCCCTAAATAATTCTAAATTCTCTGTCCCCTAAATTATTCTAAATTCTGCGTCTGTTATAAGAAGGGATTAAAGTGGAATAAATGGTAATCCTCCTTAATGGTTTCAAGAGGATTCCATACAGGGATAAACACAAGGGAGACCATGAGAAACTTTTAGAAGGGGGCGCCGCCCCTTCTGCTCTTAAAGAAGGAGATTAAGATTTCATGGTCAGTCTCCCTTGTCAAGTTAAAATAGTGGTCCACTATTGTGGATGATATTAGCACTGTGGGAACACCAGCAGTGTTGCTACACTATTCTATATGATAGTTACATTGTGGGAACACCAGCAGTGTTGCTACACTATTCTATATGATAGTTACATTGTGGGAACACCAGCAGTGTTGCTACACTATTCTATATGATAGTTGCATTGTGGGAACACCAGCAGTGTTGCTACACTATTCTATATGATAGTTACATTGTAGGAACACCAGCAGTGTTGCTACACTATTCTATATGATAGTTACATTGTGGGAACACCAGCAGTGTTGCTACACTATTCTATATGATAGTTACATTGTGGGAACACCAGCAGTGTTGCTACACTATTCTATATGACAGTTATACTGAGGGAACACCAGCAGTGTTGCTACACTATTCTATATGATAGTTACATTGTGGGAACACCAGCAGTGTTGCTACACTATTCTATATGATAGTTACATTGTGGGAACACCAGCAGTGTTGCTACACTATTCTATATGATAGTTACATTGTGGGAACACCAGCAGTGTTGCTACACTATTCTATATGATAGTTACATTGTGGGAACACCAGCAGTGTTGCTACACTATTCTATATGATAGTTACATTGTGGGGAACACCAGCAGTGTTGCTACATATTCTATATGATAGTTACATTGTGGGGAACACCAGCAGTGTTGCTACACTATTCTATATGATAGTTACATTGTGGGAACACCAGCAGTGTTGCTACACTATTCTACATGATAGTTACATTGTGGGAACACCAGCAGTGTTGCTACACTATTCTATATGATAGTTACATTGTGGGAACACCAGCAGTGTTGCTACACTATTCTATATGATAGTTACATTGTGGGAACACCAGCAGTGTTGCTACACTATTCTATATGATAGTTACATTGGGGGAACACCAGCAGTGTTGCTACACTATTCTATATGATAGTTACATTGTGGGAACACCAGCAGTGTTGCTACACTATTTTATATGATAGTTATATTGTGGGAACACCAGCAGTGTTGCTACACTATTCTATATGATAGTTACATTGTGGGAACACCAGTAGTGTGTTACTACACTATTCTATATGATAGTTACATTGTGGGAACACCAGCAGTGTTGCTACACTATTCTATATGATAGTTACATTGTGGGAACACCAGTAGTGTGTTACTACACTATTCTATATGATAGTTACATTGTGGGAACACCAGCAGTGTTGCTACACTATTCTATATGATAGTTACATTGTGGGAACACCAGCAGTGTTGCTACACTATTCTATATGATAGTTACATTGTGGGAACACAAGCAGTGTGTTACTTCACTATTCTATATGATAGTTACATTGTGGGAACACCAGCAGTGTTGCTACACTATTCTATATGATAGTTACATTGTGGGAACACCAGCAGTGTGTTGCTAAACTATTCTGTATGATAGTTACATTGTGGGAACACCAGCAGTGTTGCTACACTATTCTATATGATAGTTACATTGTGGGAACACCAGCAGTGTTGCTACACTATTGTATATGATA
>NC_091388.1:2246266-2293766 GCF_038502225.1 Cherax quadricarinatus | reverse complement strand
GAGAGGTGAGAGTAGTGAGAGAGGAAGAGTGTGTGAGAGAGAGCCAGAGAGGTGAGAGTAGTGAGAGAGGGGGAGTGTGTGAGAGAGAGCCAGAGAGGTGAGAGTAGTGAGAGAGGAAGAGTGTGTGAGAGAGAGCCAGAGAGGTGAGAGTAGTGAGAGAGGGGGAGTGTGTGAGAGAGAGCCAGAGAGGTGAGAGTAGTGAGAGAGGGGGAGTGTGTGAGAGAGAGCCAGAGAGGTGAGAGTAGTGAGAGAGTGGGAGTGTGTGAGAGAGAGCCAGAGAGGTGAGAGTAGTGAGAGAGTGGGAGTGTGTGAGAGAGTGTCAGAGAGGTGAGAGTAGTGAGAGAGGGGGAGTGTGTGACAGAGAGCCAGAGAGGTGAGAGTAGTGAGAGAGGGGGAGTGTGTGAGAGAGTGTCAGAGAGGTGAGAGTAGTGAGAGAGGAAGAGTGTGTGAGAGAGAGCCAGAGAGGTGAGAGTAGTGAGAGAGGGGGAGTGTGTGAGAGAGAGCCAGAGAGGTGAGAGTAGTGAGAGAGGGGGAGTGTGTGAGAGAGTGTCAGAGAGGTGAGAGTAGTGAGAGAGGAGGAGTGTGTGAGAGAGTGTCAGAGAGGTGAGAGTAGTGAGAGAGGGGGAGTGTGTGAGAGAGTGTCAGAGAGGTGAGAGTAGTGAGAGAGGAGGAGTGTGTGAGAGAGAGCCAGAGAGGTGAGAGTAGTGAGAGAGGGGGAGTGTGTGAGAGAGTGTCAGAGAGGTGAGAGTAGTGAGAGAGGGGGAGTGTGTGAGAGAGAGCCAGAGAGGTGAGAGTAGTGAGAGAGGGGGAGTGTGTGAGAGAGTGTCAGAGAGGTGAGAGTAGTGAGAGAGGAGGAGTGTGTGAGAGAGAGCCAGAGAGGTGAGAGTAGTGAGAGAGGGGGAGTGTGTGAGAGAGTGTCAGAGAGGTGAGAGTAGTGAGAGAGGGGGAGTGTGTGAGAGAGAGCCAGAGAGGTGAGAGTAGTGAGAGAGGAAGAGTGTGTGAGAGAGAGCCAGAGAGGTGAGAGTAGTGAGAAAGTGGGAGTGTGTGAGAGAGAGCCAGAGAGGTGAGAGTAGTGAGAGAGGGGGAGTGTGTGAGAGAGAGCCAGAGAGGTGAGAGTAGTGAGAGAGGAGGAGTGTGTGAGAGAGAGCCAGAGAGGTGAGAGTAGTGAGAGAGAGGGAGTGTGTGAGAGAGAGCCAGAGAGGTGAGAGTAGTGAGAGAGTGGGAGTGTGTGAGAGAGAGCCAGAGAGGTGAGAGTAGTGAGAGAGGAAGAGTGTGTGAGAGAGAGCCAGAGAGGTGAGAGTAGTGAGAGAGGAGGAGTGTGTGAGAGAGAGCCAGAGAGGTGAGAGTAGTGAGAGAGGAAGAGTGTGTGAGAGAGAGCCAGAGAGGTGAGAGTAGTGAGAGAGGGGGAGTGTGTGAGAGAGAGCCAGAGAGGTGAGAGTAGTGAGAGAGGGGGAGTGTGTGAGAGAGAGCCAGAGAGGTGAGAGTAGTGAGAGAGTGGGAGTGTGTGAGAGAGAGCCAGAGAGGTGAGAGTAGTGAGAGAGTGGGAGTGTGTGAGAGAGTGTCAGAGAGGTGAGAGTAGTGAGAGAGGGGGAGTGTGTGAGAGAGAGCCAGAGAGGTGAGAGTAGTGAGAGAGGGGGAGTGTGTGAGAGAGAGCCAGAGAGGTGAGAGTAGTGAGAGAGTGGGAGTGTGTGAGAGAGAGCCAGAGAGGTGAGAGTAGTGAGAGAGTGGGAGTGTGTGAGAGAGTGTCAGAGAGGTGAGAGTAGTGAGAGAGGAGGAGTGTGTGAGAGAGTGTCAGAGAGGTGAGAGTAGTGAGAGAGGGAGAGTGTGTGAGAGAGTGTCAGAGAGGTGAGAGTAGTGAGAGAGGAGGAGTGTGTGAGAGAGTGTCAGAGAGGTGAGAGTAGTGAGAGAGGAGGAGTGTGTGAGAGAGTGTCAGAGAGGTGAGAGTAGTGAGAGAGGGAGAGTGTGTGAGAGAGTGTCAGAGAGGTGAGAGTAGTGAGAGAGGAGGAGTGTGTGAGAGAGTGTCAGAGAGGTGAGAGTAGTGAGAGAGGGAGAGTGTGTGAGAGAGTGTCAGAGAGGTGAGAGTAGTGAGAGAGGGGGAGTGTGTGAGAGAGAGCCAGAGAGGTGAGAGTAGTGAGAGAGGGGGAGTGTGTGAGAGAGTGTCAGAGAGGTGAGAGTAGTGAGAGAGTGGGAGTGTGTGAGAGAGTGCCAGAGAGGTGAGAGTAGTGAGAGAGGAAGAGTGTGAGAGAGAGCCAGAGAGGTGAGAGTAGTGAGAGAGGGGGAGTGTGTGAGAGAGTGTCAGAGAGGTGAGAGTAGTGAGAGAGGGGGAGTGTGTGAGAGAGTGTCAGAGAGGTGAGAGTAGTGAGAGAGTGGGAGTGTGTGAGAGAGAGCCAGAGAGGTGAGAGTAGTGAGAGAGTGGGAGTGTGTGAGAGAGTGCCAGAGAGGTGAGAGTAGTGAGAGAGGAAGAGTGTGAGAGAGAGCCAGAGAGGTGAGAGTAGTGAGAGAGGGGGAGTGTGTGAGAGAGTGTCAGAGAGGTGAGAGTAGTGAGAGAGTGTCAGAGAGGTGAGAGTAGTGAGAGAGGGGGAGTGTGTGAGAGAGAGCCAGAGAGGTGAGAGTAGTGAGAGAGTGTCAGAGAGGTGAGAGTAGTGAGAAAGTGGGAGTGTGTGAGAGAGTGTCAGAGAGGTGAGAGTAGTGAGAGAGTGTCAGAGAGGTGAGAGTAGTGAGAGAGGGGGAGTGTGTGAGAGAGTGTCAGAGAGGTGAGAGTAGTGAGAGAGTGGGAGTGTGTGAGAGAGTGCCAGAGAGGTGAGAGTAGTGAGAGAGGGAGAGTGTGTGAGAGAGAGCCAGAGAGGTGAGAGTAGTGAGAGAGGGGGAGTGTGTGAGAGAGTGTCAGAGAGGTGAGAGTAGTGAGAGAGGGGGAGTGTGTGAGAGAGTGTCAGAGAGGTGAGAGTAGTGAGAGAGTGGGAGTGTGTGAGAGAGTGTCAGAGAGGTGAGAGTAGTGAGAGAGTGGGAGTGTGTGAGAGAGAGCCAGAGAGGTGAGAGTAGTGAGAGAGTGGGAGTGTGTGAGAGAGAGCCAGAGAGGTGAGAGTAGTGAGAGAGGGGGAGTGTGTGAGAGAGAGCCAGAGAGGTGAGAGTAGTGAGAGAGGGGGAGTGTGTGAGAGAGTGTCAGAGAGGTGAGAGTAGTGAGAGAGGAGGAGTGTGTGAGAGAGAGCCAGAGAGGTGAGAGTAGTGAGAGAGGGGGAGTGTGTGAGAGAGTGTCAGAGAGGTGAGAGTAGTGAGAGAGTGGGAGTGTGTGAGAGAGAGCCAGAGAGGTGAGAGTAGTGAGAGAGGGGGAGTGTGTGAGAGAGAGGCAGTGAGGTGAGAGTAGTGAGAGAGGGGGAGTGTGTGAGAGAGAGCCAGAGAGGTGAGAGTAGTGAGAGAGGGGGAGTGTGTGAGAGAGAGCCAGAGAGGTGAGAGTAGTGAGAGAGTGGGAGTGTGTGAGAGAGAGCCAGAGAGGTGAGAGTAGTGAGAGAGGGGGAGTGTGTGAGAGAGAGCCAGAGAGGTGAGAGTAGTGAGAGAGTGGGAGTGTGTGAGAGAGTGTCAGAGAGGTGAGAGTAGTGAGAGAGGGGGAGTGTGTGAGAGAGAGCCAGAGAGGTGAGAGTAGTGAGAGAGTGGGAGTGTGTGAGAGAGTGTCAGAGAGGTGAGAGTAGTGAGAGAGTGGGAGTGTGTGAGAGAGAGCCAGAGAGGTGAGAGTAGTGAGAGAGTGTCAGAGAGGTGAGAGTAGTGAGAGAGTGGGAGTGTGTGAGAGAGAGCCAGAGAGGTGAGAGTAGTGAGAGAGTGGGAGTGTGTGAGAGAGTGTCAGAGAGGTGAGAGTAGTGAGAGAGTGGGAGTGTGTGAGAGAGAGCCAGAGAGGTGAGAGTAGTGAGAGAGGAGGAGTGTGTGAGAGAGTGCCAGAGAGGTGTGAGTAGTGAGAGAGGGGGAGTGTGTGAGAGAGTGCCAGAGAGGTGAGAGTAGTGAGAGAGTGCCAGAGAGGTGAGAGTAGTGAGAGAGTGGGAGTGTGTGAGAGAGAGCCAGAGAGGTGAGAGTAGTGAGAGAGTGCCAGAGAGGTGAGAGTAGTGAGAGAGGGGGAGTGTGTGAGAGAGAGCCAGAGAGGTGAGAGTAGTGAGAGAGGGGGAGTGTGTGAGAGAGAGCCAGAGAGGTGAGAGTAGTGAGAGAGTGGGAGTGTGTGAGAGAGAGCCAGAGAGGTGAGAGTAGTGAGAGAGGGGGAGTGTGTGAGAGAGAGCCAGAGAGGTGAGAATAGTGAGAGAGGAGGAGTGTGTGAGAGAGAGCCAGAGAGGTGAGAGTAGTGAGAGAGTGGGAGTGTGTGAGAGAGAGCCAGAGAGGTGAGAGTAGTGAGAGAGGAGGAGTGTGTGAGAGAGAGCCAGAGAGGTGAGAGTAGTGAGAGAGGGGGAGTGTGTGAGAGAGTGTCAGAGAGGTGAGAGTAGTGAGAGAGGAGGAGTGTGTGAGAGAGAGCCAGAGAGGTGAGAGTAGTGAGAGAGGGGGAGTGTGTGAGAGAGTGTCAGAGAGGTGAGAGTAGTGAGAGAGTGGGAGTGTGTGAGAGAGAGCCAGAGAGGTGAGAGTAGTGAGAGAGGAGGAGTGTGTGAGAGAGAGCCAGAGAGGTGAGAGTAGTGAGAGAGTGGGAGTGTGTGAGAGAGAGCCAGAGAGGTGAGAGTAGTGAGAGAGGAGGAGTGTGTGAGAGAGAGCCAGAGAGGTGAGAGTAGTGAGAGAGTGGGAGTGTGTGAGAGAGAGCCAGAGAGGTGAGAGTAGTGAGAGAGGGGGAGTGTGTGAGAGAGTGTCAGAGAGGTGAGAGTAGTGAGAGAGGAGGAGTGTGTGAGAGAGAGCCAGAGAGGTGAGAGTAGTGAGAGAGGGGGAGTGTGTGAGAGAGTGTCAGAGAGGTGAGAGTAGTGAGAGAGGGGGAGTGTGTGAGAGAGAGCCAGAGAGGTGAGAGTAGTGAGAGAGGGGGAGTGTGTGAGAGAGAGCCAGAGAGGTGAGAGTAGTGAGAGAGTGGGAGTGTGTGAGAGAGAGCCAGAGAGGTGAGAGTAGTGAGAGAGGGGGAGTGTGTGAGAGAGAGCCAGAAAGGTGAGAATAGTGAGAGAGGAGGAGTGTGTGAGAGAGAGCCAGAGAGGTGAGAGTAGTGAGAGAGTGGGAGTGTGTGAGAGAGAGCCAGAGAGGTGAGAGTAGTGAGAGAGGGGGAGTGTGTGAGAGAGTGTCAGAGAGGTGAGAGTAGTGAGAGAGTGGGAGTGTGTGAGAGAGAGCCAGAGAGGTGAGAGTAGTGAGAGAGTGGGAGTGTGTGAGAGAGAGCCAGAGAGGTGAGAGTAGTGAGAGAGGGGGAGTGTGTGAGAGAGAGCCAGTGAGGTGAGAGTAGTGAGAGAGGAAGAGTGTGTGAGAGCCAGAGAGGTGAGAGTAGTGAGAGAGGGGGAGTGTGTGAGAGAGTGTCAAAGAGGTGAGAGTAGTGAGAGAGTGGGAGTGTGTGAGAGAGTGCCAGAGAGGTGAGAGTAGTGAGAGAGTGGGAGTGTGTGAGAGAGAGCCAGAGAGGTGAGAGTAGTGAGAGAGTGGGAGTGTGTGAGAGAGAGCCAGAGAGGTGAGAGTAGTGAGAGAAGGGGAGTGTGTGAGAGAGAGCCAGTGAGGTGAGAGTAGTGAGAGAGGGGGAGTGTGTGAGAGAGTGTCAGAGAGGTGAGAGTAGTGAGAGAGTGGGAGTGTGTGAGAGAGAGCCAGAGAGGTGAGAGTAGTGAGAGAGGAGGAGTGTGTGAGAGAGAGCCAGTGAGGTGAGGGTAGTGAGAGAGTGGGAGTGTGTGAGAGAGAGCCAGTGAGGTGAGAGTAGTGAGAGAGTGGGAGTGTGTGAGAGAGAGCCAGAGAGGTGAGGGTAGTGAGAGAGTGGGAGTGTGTGAGAGAGAGCCAGAGAGGTGAGAGTAGTGAGAGAGGAGGAGTGTGTGAGAGAGAGCCAGTGAGGTGAGGGTAGTGAGAGAGTGGGAGTGTGTGAGAGAGAGCCAGTGAGGTGAGAGTAGTGAGAGAGGGGGAGTGTGTGAGAGAGAGCCAGAGAGGTGAGGGTAGTGAGAGAGTGGGAGTGTGTGAGAGAGAGCCAGAGAGGTGAGAGTAGTGAGAGAGTGGGAGTGTGTGAGAGAGAGCCAGTGAGGTGAGAGTAGTGAGAGAGGGGGAGTGTGTGAGAGAGAGCCAGAGAGGTGAGGGTAGTGAGAGAGTGGGAGTGTGTGAGAGAGAGCCAGAGAGGTGAGAGTAGTGAGAGAGTGGGAGTGTGTGAGAGAGAGCCAGAGAGGTGAGAGTAGTGAGAGAGGGGGAGTGTGTGAGAGAGAGCCAGAGAGGTGAGAGTAGTGAGAGAGGGGGAGTGTGTGAGAGAGTGTCAGAGAGGTGAGAGTAGTGAGAGAGTGGGAGTGTGTGAGAGAGAGCCAGAGAGGTGAGAGTAGTGAGAGAGGGGGAGTGTGTGAGAGAGAGCCAGAGAGGTGAGAGTAGTGAGAGAGTGGGAGTGTGTGAGAGAGTGTCAGAGAGGTGAGAGTAGTGAGAGAGTGGGAGTGTGTGAGAGAGAGCCAGAGAGGTGAGAGTAGTGAGAGAGGGGGAGTGTGTGAGAGAGAGTCTGAGAGGTGAGAGTAGTGAGAGAGGGGGAGTGTGTGAGAGAGAGCCAGAGGTGAGAGTAGTGAGAGAGGGGGAGTGTGTGAGAGAGAGCCAGAGAGGTGAGAGTAGTGAGAGAGGGGGAGTGTGTGAGAGAGTGCCAGAGAGGTGAGAGTAGTGAGAGAGTGGGAGTGTGTGAGAGAGTGTCAGAGAGGTGAGAGTAGTGAGAGAGTGGGAGTGTGTGAGAGAGAGCCAGAGAGGTGAGAGTAGTGAGAGAGGGGGAGTGTGTGAGAGAGAGCCAGAGAGGTGAGAGTAGTGAGAGAGTGGGAGTGTGTGAGAGAGAGCCAGAGAGGTGAGAGTAGTGAGAGAGGGGGAGTGTGTGAGAGAGAGCCAGAGAGGTGAGAGTAGTGAGAGAGGGGGAGTGTGTGAGAGAGAGCCAGAGAGGTGAGAGTAGTGAGAGAGTGGGAGTGTGTGAGAGAGAGCCAGAGAGGTGAGAGTAGTGAGAGAGGGAGAGTGTGTGAGAGAGTGTCAGAGAGGTGAGAGTAGTGAGAGAGGGGGAGTGTGTGAGAGAGAGCCAGAGAGGTGAGAGTAGTGAGAGAGGAGGAGTGTGTGAGAGAGAGCCAGAGAGGTGAGAGTAGTGAGAGAGGGGGAGTGTGTGAGAGAGAGCCAGAGAGGTGAGAGTAGTGAGAGAGGAAGAGTGTGTGAGAGAGAGCCAGTGAGGTCAGTGTAGTGAGAGAGGGGGAGTGTGTGAGAGAGAGCCAGAGAGGTGAGAGTAGTGAGAGAGTGGGAGTGTGTGAGAGAGTGTCAGAGAGGTGAGAGTAGTGAGAGAGTGGGAGTGTGTGAGAGAGAGCCAGAGAGGTGAGAGTAGTGAGAGAGGAAGAGTGTGTGAGAGAGAGCCAGTGAGGTCAGTGTAGTGAGAGAGGGGGAGTGTGTGAGAGAGAGCCAGAGAGGTGAGAGTAGTGAGAGAGGGGGAGTGTTGTGAGAGAGAGCCAGAGAGGTGAGAGTAGTGAGAGAGGGGGAGTGTGTGAGAGAGTGTCAGAGAGGTGAGAGTAGTGAGAGAGGAAGAGTGTGTGAGAGAGAGCCAGTGAGGTCAGTGTAGTGAGAGAGGGGGAGTGTGTGAGAGAGAGCCAGAGAGGTGAGAGTAGTGAGAGAGGAAGAGTGTGTGAGAGAGAGCCAGTGAGGTGAGAGTAGTGAGAGAGCGGGAGTGTGTGAGAGAGAGCCAGAGAGGTGAGAGTAGTGAGAGAGTGGGAGTGTGTGAGAGAGAGCCAGAGAGGTGAGAGTAGTGAGAGAGTGGGAGTGTGTGAGAGAGAGCCAGAGAGGTGAGAGTAGTGAGAGAGTGGGAGTGTGTGAGAGAGAGCCAGAGAGGTGAGAGTAGTGAGAGAGGGAGAGTGTGTGAGAGAGAGCCAGAGAGGTGAGAGTAGTGAGAGAGGAAGAGTGTGTGAGAGAGAGCCAGTGAGGTCAGTGTAGTGAGAGAGGGGGAGTGTGTGAGAGAGAGCCAGAGAGGTGAGAGTAGTGAGAGAGGAAGAGTGTGTGAGAGAGAGCCAGTGAGGTGAGAGTAGTGAGAGAGGGGGAGTGTGTGAGAGAGAGCCAGTGAGGTGAGAGTAGTGAGAGAGTGGGAGTGTGTGAGAGAGTGCCAGAGAGGTGAGAGTAGTGAGAGAGGAAGAGTGTGTGAGAGAGTGCCAGAGAGGTGAGAGTAGTGAGAGAGGAAGAGTGTGTGAGAGAGAGCCAGTGAGGTGAGAGTAGTGAGAGAGGAAGAGTGTGTGAGAGAGAGCCAGTGAGGTGAGAGTAGTGAGAGAGTGGGAGTGTGTGAGAGAGTGTCAGAGAGGTGAGAGTAGTGAGAGAGTGGGAGTGTGTGAGAGAGAGCCAGAGAGGTGAGAGTAGTGATAGAGGGGGAGTGTGTGAGAGAGAGCCAGAGAGGTGAGAGTAGTGAGAGAGGGGGAGTGTGTGAGAGAGAGCCAGAGAGGTGAGAGTAGTGAGAGAGGGGGAGTGTGTGAGAGAGAGCCAGAGAGGTGAGAGTAGTGAGAGAGGGGGAGTGTGTGAGAGAGAGCCAGAGAGGTGAGAGTAGTGAGAGAGGAAGAGTGTGTGAGAGAGAGCCAGAGAGGTGAGAGTAGTGAGAGAGGGGGAGTGTGTGAGAGAGAGCCAGAGAGGTGAGAGTAGTGAGAGAGGAAGAGTGTGTGAGAGAGAGCCAGTGAGGTGAGAGTAGTGAGAGAGTGGGAGTGTGTGAGAGAGAGCCAGAGAGGTGAGAGTAGTGAGAGAGGGGGAGTGTGTGAGAGAGAGCCAGAGAGGTGAGAGTAGTGAGAGAGTGGGAGTGTGTGAGAGAGAGCCAGAGAGGTGAGAGTAGTGAGAGAGGAAGAGTGTGTGAGAGAGAGCCAGTGAGGTGAGAGTAGTGAGAGAGTGGGAGTGTGTGAGAGAGTGTCAGAGAGGTGAGAGTAGTGAGAGAGGAAGAGTGTGTGAGAGAGAGCCAGTGAGGTGAGAGTAGTGAGAGAGTGGGAGTGTGTGAGAGAGAGCCAGAGAGGTGAGAGTAGTGAGAGAGGAAGAGTGTGTGAGAGAGAGCCAGTGAGGTGAGAGTAGTGAGAGAGTGGGAGTGTGTGAGAGAGAGCCAGAGAGGTGAGAGTAGTGAGAGAGGGGGAGTGTGTGAGAGAGAGCCAGAGAGGTGAGAGTAGTGAGAGAGGGGGAGTGTGTGAGAGAGAGCCAGAGAGGTGAGAGTAGTGAGAGAGGGGGAGTGTGTGAGAGAGAGCCAGAGAGGTGAGAGTAGTGAGAGAGGGGGAGTGTGTGAGAGAGAGCCAGTGAGGTGAGAGTAGTGAGAGAGGGGGAGTGTGTGAGAGAGTGTCAGAGAGGTGAGAGTAGTGAGAGAGGGGGAGGGTGTGAGAGAGAGCCAGAGAGGTGAGAGTAGTGAGAGAGGGGGAGTGTGTGAGAGAGAGCCAGAGAGAGAGAAAGTGAGAGTTATAACAGAGTGGACACCGAGAAATACACTTCTGCACCACAAGACGGGCAGCCAGCAACAACTACACTCTGACTGTAACCTTCTACACCACAAGACGGTCAGCCAGCAACAACTTCACTCTGTAACCTTCTACACCACAAGACGGGCAGCCAGCAACAACTACACTCTGACTGTAACCTTCTACACCACAAGACGGGCAGCCAGCAGCAACTACACTCTGACTGTAACCTTCTACACCACAAGACGGTCAGCCAGCAACAACTTCACTCTGTAACCTTCTACACCACAAGACGGGCACCCAGCAGAACTACACCCTGACTGTAACCTTGTACACCACAAGACGGGCAGCCAGCAGCAACTACACTCTGACTGTAACCTTGTACAGCACAAGACGGGCAGCCAGCAGCAACTTCACTCTGTAACCTTCTGCACCACAAGACGGGCAGCCAGCAGCAACTTCACTCTGTAACCTTCTGCATCACAAGACGGGCAGCCAGCAGCATCTTCACTCTGTAACCTTCTGCACCACAAGACGGGCAGCCAGCAGCAACTTCACTCTGTAACCTTCTGCATCACAAGACGGGCAGCCAGCAGCAACTTCACTCTGTAACCTTCTGCACCACAAGACGGGCAGCCAGCAGCAACTTCACTCTGTAACCTTCTGCACCACAAGACGGGCAGCCAGCAGCAACTTCACTCTGTAACCTTCTGCATCACAAGACGGGCAGCCAGCAGCATCTTCACTCTGTAACCTTCTGCACCACAAGACGGGCAGCCAGCAGCAACTTCACTCTGTAACCTTCTGCATCACAAGACGGGCAGCCAGCAGCAACTTCGCTCTGTAACCTTCTGCATCACAAGACGGGCAGCCAGCAGCAACTACACTCTGACTGTAACCTTGTACACCACAAGACGGGCAGCCAGCAGCAATTACACTGTGACTGTAACCTTCTGCACCACAAGACGGGCAGCCAGCAGCAACTACACTCTGACTGTAACCTTGTACACCACAAGACGGGCAGCCAGCAGCAACTACACTCTGACTGTAACCTTGTACACCACAAGACGCGCAGCCAGCAGCAATTACACTGTGACTGTAACCTTCTGCACCACAAGACGGGCAGCCAGCAGCAACTACACTCTGACTGTAACCTTCTACACCACAAGACGGGCAGCCAGCAGCAACTACACTCTGCCTGTAACCTTCTACACCACAAGACGGGCAGCCAGCAACAACTATACTCTGACTGTAACCTTCTACACCACAAGACGGGCAGCCAGCAGCAACTATACTCTGACTGTAACCTTCTACACCACAAGACGGTCAGCCTGCAGCAACTATACTCTGACTGTAACCTTCTACACCACAAGACGGTCAGCCAGCAGCACTACACTCTGACTGTAACCTTCTACACCACAAGACGGTCAGCTAGCAGCAACTACACTCTGTACCTTTCTACACCACAAGACGGGCAGCCAGCAGCAACTACACTCTGACTGTAACCTTCTACACCACAAGACGGTCAGCCAGCAGCAACTACACTCTGACTGTAACCTTCTACACCACAAGACGGTTAGCCAGCAGCACTACACTCTGACTGTAACCTTCTACACCACAAGACGGTCAGCTAGCAGCAACTACACTCTGTACCTTTCTACACCACAAGACGGTCAGCTAGCAGCAACTACACTCTGACTGTACCTTTCTACACCACAAGACGGGCAGCCAGCAGCAACTACACTCTGACTGTACCTTTCTACACCACAAGACGGTCAGCCAGCAGCAACTACACTCTGACTGTAACCTTCTACACCACAAGACGGTCAGCTAGCAGCAACTACACTCTGACTGTACCTTTCTACACCACAAGACGGGCAGCCAGCAGCAACTACACTCTGACTGTAATCTTCTACACCACAAGACGGTCAGCCAGCAGCAACTACACTCTGACTGTAACCTTCTACACCACAAGACGGGCAGCCAGCAGCAACTACACTCTGACTGTACCTTTCTACACCACAAGACGGGCAGCCAGCAGCTACTACACTCTGACTGTAACCTTCTACACCACAAGACGGTCAGCCAGCAGCAACTACACTCTGACTGTAACCTTCTACACCACAAGACGGGCAGCCAGCAGCAACTACACTCTGACTGTAACCTTCTACACCACATGGCGGTCAGCCAGCAGCAACTACACTCTGACTGTAACCTTCTACACCACAAGACGGTCAGCCAGCAGCAACTACACTCTGACTGTAACCTTCTACACCACATGGCGGTCAGCCAGCAGCAACTACACTCTGACTGTAACCTTCTACACCACAAGACGGGCAGCCAGCAGCAACTACACTCTGACTGTAACCTTCTACACCACAAGACGGTCAGCCATCAGCAACTACACTCTGACTGTAACCTTCTACACTACAAGTCGGGCAGCCAGCAGCAACTACACTCTGACTGTAACCTTCTACACCACAAGACGGTCAGCCAGCAGCAACTACACTCTGACTGTAACCTTCTACACCACAAGACGGGCAGCCAGCAGCAACTACACTCTGACTGTAACCTTCTACACCACAAGACGGGCAGCCAGCAGCAACTACACTCTGACTGTAACCTTCTACACCACAAGACGGGCAGCCAGCAGCAACTACACTCTGACTGTACCTTTCTACACCACAAGACGGTCAGCCAGCAGCAACTACACTCTGAATGTAACCTTCTACACCACAAGACGGTCAGCCAGCAGCAACTACACTCTGACTGTAACCTTCTACATCACAAGACGGGCAGCCAGCAGCAACTACACTCTGACTGTAACCTTCTACAGCACAAGACGGGCAGCCAGCAGCAACTACACTCTGACTGTAACCTTCTACACCACAAGACGGGCAGCCAGCAGCAACTACACTCTGACTGTAACCTTCTACACCACAAGACGGTCAGCCAGCAGCAACTACACTCTGACTGTAACCTTCTACACTACAAGTCGGGCAGCCAGCAGCAACTACACTCTGACTGTAACCTTCTACACCACAAGACGGTCAGCCAGCAGCAACTACACTCTGACTGTAACCTTCTACACCACAAGACGGGCAGCCAGCAGCAACTACACTCTGACTGTAACCTTCTACACTACAAGACGGGCAGCCAGCAGCAACTACACTCTGACTGTAACCTTCTACACCACAAGACGGGCAGCCAGCAGCAACTACACTCTGACTGTACCTTTCTACACCACAAGACGGTCAGCCAGCAGCAACTACACTCTGAATGTAACCTTCTACATCACAAGACGGGCAGCCAGCAGCAACTACACTCTGACTGTAACCTTCTACACCACAAGACGGGCAGCCAGCAGCAACTACACTCTGACTGTAACCTTCTACACCACAAGACGGGCAGCCAGCAGCAACTACACTCTGACTGTAACCTTCTACACCACAAGACGGGCAGCCAGCAGCAACTACACTCTGACTGTAACCTTCTACACCACAAGACGGGCAGCCAGCAGCAACTACACTCTGACTGTAACCTTCTACACCACAAGACGGGCAGCCAGCAGCAACTACACTCTGACTGTAACCTTCTACACCACAAGACGGGCAGCCAGCAGCAACTACACTCTGACTGTAACCTTCTACACCACAAGACGGGCAGCCAGCAGCAGCTACACTCTGACTGTACCTTTCTACACTACAAGTCGGGCAGCCAGCAGCAACTACACTCTGACTGTAACCTTCTACACCACAAGACGGGTAGCCAGCAGCAACTACACTCTGACTGTACCTTTCTACACCACAAGACGGTCAGCCAGCAGCAACTACACTCTGACTGTAACCTTCTACACCACAAGACGGTCAGCTAGCAGCAACTACACTCTGACTGTACCTTTCTACACCACAAGACGGGCAGCCAGCAGCAACTACACTCTGACTGTAATCTTCTACACCACAAGACGGTCAGCCAGCAGCAACTACACTCTGACTGTAACCTTCTACACCACAAGACGGGCAGCCAGCAGCAACTACACTCTGACTGTACCTTTCTACACCACAAGACGGGCAGCCAGCAGCAACTACACTCTGACTGTAACCTTCTACACCACAAGACGGTCAGCCAGCAGCAATTACACTGTGACTGTAACCTTCTACACCACAAGACGGGCAGCCAGCAGCAACTACACTCTGACTGTAACCTTCTACACCACATGGCGGTCAGCCAGCAGCAATTACACTGTGACTGTAACCTTCTACACCACAAGACGGGCAGCCAGCAGCAACTACACTCTGACTGTAACCTTCTACACCACAAGTCGGGCAGCCAGCAGCAATTACACTGTGACTGTAACCTTCTACACCACAAGACGGTCAGCCAGCAGCAACTACACTCTGACTGTAACCTTCTACACCACAAGACGGGCAGCCAGCAGCAACTACACTCTGACTGTAACCTTCTACACCACATGGCGGTCAGCCAGCAGCAACTACACTCTGACTGTAACCTTCTACACCACAAGACGGTCAGCCAGCAGCAACTACACTCTGACTGTAACCTTCTACACCACATGGCGGTCAGCCAGCAGCAACTACACTCTGACTGTAACCTTCTACACCACAAGACGGGCAGCCAGCAGCAACTACACTCTGACTGTAACCTTCTACACCACAAGACGGTCAGCCAGCAGCAACTACACTCTGACTGTAACCTACACTACAAGTCGGGCAGCCAGCAGCAACTACACTCTGACTGTAACCTTCTACACCACAAGACGGTCAGCCAGCAGCAACTACACTCTGACTGTAACCTTCTACACCACAAGACGGGCAGCCAGCAGCAACTACACTCTGACTGTAACCTTCTACACCACAAGACGGGCAGCCAGCAGCAACTACACTCTGACTGTAACCTTCTACACCACAAGACGGGCAGCCAGCAGCAACTACACTCTGACTGTACCTTTCTACACCACAAGACGGTCAGCCAGCAGCAACTACACTCTGAATGTAACCTTCTACACCACAAGACGGTCAGCCAGCAGCAACTACACTCTGACTGTAACCTTCTACATCACAAGACGGGCAGCCAGCAGCAACTACACTCTGACTGTAACCTTCTACACCACAAGACGGGCAGCCAGCAGCAACTACACTCTGACTGTAACCTTCTACACCACAAGACGGGCAGCCAGCAGCAACTACACTCTGACTGTAACCTTCTACACCACAAGACGGGCAGCCAGCAGCAACTACACTCTGACTGTAACCTTCTACACCACAAGACGGGCAGCCAGCAGCAACTACACTCTGACTGTAACCTTCTACACCACATGGCGGTCAGCCAGCAGCAACTACACTCTGACTGTAACCTTCTACACCACAAGACGGGCAGCCAGCAGCAACTACACTCTGATTGTAACCTTCTACATCACAAGACGGGCAGCCAGCAGCAACTACACTCTGACTGTAACCTTCTACACCACAAGACGGGCAGCCAGCAGCAACTACACTCTGACTGTAACCTTCTACACCACAAGACGGGCAGCCAGCAGCAACTACACTCTGACTGTACCTTTCTACACTACAAGTCGGGCAGCCAGCAGCAACTACACTCTGACTGTAACCTTCTACACCACAAGACGGGTAGCCAGCAGCAACTACACTCTGACTGTAACCTTCTACACCACAAGACGGGCAGCCAGCAGCAACTACACTCTGACTGTAACCTTCTACACCACAAGACGGGCAGCCAGCAGCAACTACACTCTGACTGTACCTTTCTACACTACAAGTCGGGCAGCCAGCAGCAACTACACTCTGACTGTAACCTTCTACACCACAAGACGGGCAGCCAGCAGCAACTACACTCTGACTGTAACCTTCTACAGCACAAGACGGTCAGCCAGCAGCAACTACTCTCTGACTGTACCTTTCTACACTACAAGTCGGGCAGCCAGCAGCAACTATACTCTGACTGTAACCTTCTACACCACAAGACGGTCAGCCAGCAGCAACTACACTCTGACTGTACCTTTCTACACTACAAGTCGGGCAGCCAGCAGCAACTATACTCTGACTGTAACCTTCTACACTACAAGACGGTCAGCCAGCAGCAACTACACTCTGACTGTAACCTTCTACACCACAAGACGGTCAGCCAGCAGCAACTATACTCTGACTGTAACCTTCTACACCACAAGACGGTCAGCCAGCAGCAACTACACTCTGACTGTAACCTTCTACACCACAAGACGGTCAGCCAGCAGCAACTATACTCTGACTGTAATCTTCTACACCACAAGACGGTCAGCCAGCAGCAACTACACTCTGACTGTAACCTTCTACACCACAAGACGGGCAGCCAGCAGCAACTACACTCTGCCTGTAACCTTCTACACCACAAGACGGTCAGCCAGCAGCAACTATACTCTGACTGTAACCTTCTACACCACAAGACGGTCAGCCAGCAGCAACTATACTCTGACTGTAACCTTCTACACCACAAGACTGGCAGCCAGCAGCAACTATACTCTGACTGTAACCTTCTACACCACAAGACGGTCAGCCAGCAGCAACTATACTCTGACTGTAACCTTCTACACCACAAGACGCGCAGCCAGCAGCAATTACACTGTGACTGTAACCTTCTACACCACAAGACGGTCAACCAGCAACAACTACACTCTGTAACCTTCTACACCACAAGACGGTCAGCCAGCAGCAACTATACTCTGACTGTAACCTTCTACACCACAAGACGCGCAGCCAGCAGCAATTACACTGTGACTGTAACCTTCTACACCACAAGACGGTCAGCCAGCAACAACTACACTCTGACTGTAACCTTCTACACCACAAGACGGTCAGCCAGCAGCAACTATACTCTGACTTTAACCTTCTACACCACAAGACGCGCAGCCAGCAGCAACTATACTCTGACTGTAACCTTCTACACCACAAGACGCGCAGCCAGCAGCAATTACACTGTGACTGTAACCTTCTACACCACAAGACGGTCAGCCAGCAGCAACTACACTCTGACTGTAACCTTCTACACCACAAGACGGGCAGCCAGCAGCAACTACACTCTGACTGTAACCTTCTACACCACAAGACGGGCAGCCAGCAGCAACTATACTCTGACTGTAACCTTCTACACCACAAGACGGTCAGCCAGCAGCAACTACACTCTGACTGTAACCTTCTACACCACAAGACGGGCAGCCAGCAGCAACTATACTCTGACTGTAACCTTCTACACCACAAGACGGGCAGCCAGCAGCAACTATACTCTGACTGTAACCTTCTACACCACAAGACGGGCAGCCAGCAGCAACTATACTCTGACTGTAACCTTCTACACCACAAGACGGTCAGCCAGCAACAACTACACTCTGACTGTAACCTTCTACACCACAAGACGGGCAGCCAGCAGCAACTACACTCTGACTGTAACCTTCTACACCACAAGACGGTCAGCCAGCAGCAACTACACTCTGACTGTAACCTTCTACACCACAAGACGGGCAGCATTCTCAGGATGACTACAGTCTGGAACATGTTCGTACACCATAATGATATCAATGGAATAAAGCCAGTTGATCAAATTAAATTGCTGGCTCACAGCTGGCCCACAGCTGGCACACTGCTGGCACACTGCTGGCACACTGCTGGCACACTGCTGGCACACTGCTGGCACACTGCTGGCCCACAGCTGGCTCACAGCTGGCCCACTGCTGGCCCACAGCTGGCACACTGCTGGCACACTGCTGGCACACTGCTGGCACACTGCTGGCACACTGCTGGCACACTGCTGGCCCACAGCTGGCCCACAACTAGCTAACAGTTGCCCCACAGCTGACCCACAGCTGGCACACTGCTGGCCCACAGCTGGCACACAGGTGGCCCACAGCTGGCACACTGCTGGCACACTGCTGGCACACTGCTGGCCCACAGCTGGCCCACAACTAGCTAACAGTTGCCCCACAGCTGACCCACAGCTGGCACACTGCTGGCCCACAGCTGGCACACTGCTGGCCCACAGCTGGCACACTGCTGGCACACTGCTGGCACACTGCTGGCACACTGCTGGCACACTGCTGGCACACTGCTGGCACACTGCTGGCCCACAGCTGACCCACAGCTGGCCCACAACTAGCTAACAGTTGCCCCACAGCTGGCCCACAGCTGGCCCACAGCTGGCACACTGCTGGCTCACAGCTGGCACACTGCTGGCCCACAGCTGGCCCACAGCTGGCACACAGCTGGCACTCTGCTGGCCCACTGCTGGCTCACAGCTGGCACACTGCTGGCACACTGCTGGCTCACAGCTGGCCCACAGCTGGCACACTGCTGGCTCACAGCTGGCACACTGCTGGCCCACAGCTGGCCCACAGCTGGCACACTGCTGGCACACTGCTGGCACACTGCTGGCACACTGCTGGCACACTGCTGGCACACTGCTGGCCCACAGCTGGCCCACAGCTGGCACACTGCTGGCACACTGCTGGCACACTGCTGGCACACTGCTGGCACACTGCTGGCACACTGCTGGCACACTGCTGGCACACTGCTGGCCCACAGCTGGCACACTGCTGGCCCACAGCTGGCACACTGCTGGCCCACAGCTGGCACACTGCTGGCACACTGCTGGCACACTGCTGGCACACTGCTGGCACACTGCTGGCACACTGCTGGCACACTGCTGGCCCACAGCTGGCACACTGCTGGCACACACCTGGCACACTGCTGGCCCACAGCTGGCACACTGCTGGCCCACAGCTGGCACACTGCTGGCCCACAGCTGGCACACTGCTGGCCCACAGCTGGCACACTGCTGGCCCACAGCTGGCACACTGCTGGCCCACAGCTGGCACACTGCTGGCACACTGCTGGCACATTGCTGGCACACTGCTGGCACTCTGCTGGCCCACAGCTGGCACACTGCTGGCCCACAGCTGGCACCCTGCTGGCCCACAGCTGGCACACTGCTGGCACACTGCTGGCACACTGCTGGCCCACAGCTGGCACACTGCTGGCCCACAGCTGGCACACTGCTGGCCCACAGCTGGCACACTGCTGGCCCACAGCTGGCACACTGCTGGCCCACAGCTGGCCCACAACTGGCAGTGCTGGCCCACAGCTGGCACTCTGCTGGCACACTGCTGGCCCACAGCTGGCACACTGCTGGTTAACAGTTGCCCCACAGCTGACCCACAGCTGGCTCACAGCTGGCCTACAGCTGGCAGAGTGCTGGCCCTCAGCTGGCAGTGCTGGCCCACAGCTGGCACACTGCTGGCCCACTGATGGCCCCAACTTCATCCTGTGCCCTCTTAGCTTGTAAATAATATTACTAACACTGTGTGTGAGAGAGAGAGAGAGAGAGAGAGAGAGAGAGAGAGAGAGAGAGAGAGAGAGAGAGAGAGAGAGAGAGAGAGAGAGAGAGAGAGAAATTAAATGAAGTTTAGAAAAGAGGAAGAGGCAAAGGGAGGAGAGGAAAGAGAAATTAGAGAGAAATACAGAATTAGAGAAGGGAGACTGTGTGTGGTTACCATGGTAATGGTAGTAGAGAGAGAGAGAGAGAGAGAGAGAGAGAGAGAGAGACAGACAGACAGACAGAGAGAGAATCTAATTGTATATCTCAGTGTATATACACTGAGAGTTTAATCAATATTATAAGTATTCTTGGCTGGTGCTGTACAGGTGACCCTGGTGTAGTAGATAGTCTTGAAACCCCATTAACCAACCAACCAGTCTTAATGACCCTGGTGTAGTAGATAGTCTTGAAACCCCATTAACCAACCAACCAGTCTTAATAACCCTGGTGTAGTAGATAGTCTTGAAACCCCATTAACCATCCAACCAGTCTTAATGACCCTGGTGTAGCAGATAGTCTTGAAACCCCATTAACCAACCAACCAGTCTTAATAACCCTGGTGTAGTAGATAGTCTTGAAATCCCATTAACCAACCAACCAGTCTTAATAACCCTGGTGTAGTAGATAGTCTTGAAACCCCATTAACCAACCAACCAGTCTTAATAACCCTGGTGTAGTAGATAGTCTTGAAACCCCATTAACCAACCAACCAGTCTTAATAACCCTGGTGTAGTAGATAGTCTTGAAACCCCATTAACCAACCAACCAGTCTTAACCCTGGTGTAGTAGATAGTCTTGAAACCCCATTTATCAACCAGTCTTAATGACCCTGGTGTAGTAGATAGACTTGAAACCCCATTAACCAACCAACCAGTCTTAATAACCCTGGTGTAGTAGATAGTCTTGAAACCCCATTAATCAACCAGTCTTAATGACCCTGGTGTAGTAGATAGTCTTGAAACCCCATTAACCAACCAACCAGTCTTAATGACCCTGGTGTAGTAGATAGTCTTGAAACCCCATTAACCAACCAACCAGTCTTAATGACCCTGGTGTAGTAGATAGTCTTGAAACCCCATTAACCAACCAACCAGTCTTAATGACCCTGGTGTAGTAGATAGTCTTGAAACCCCATTAACCATCCAACCAGTCTTAATAACCCTGGTGTAGTAGATAGTCTTGAAACCCCATTAACCAACCAACCAGTCTTAATGACCCTGGTGTAGTAGATAGTCTTGAAACCCCATTAACCAACCAACCAGTCTTAATGACCCTGGTGTAGTAGATAGTCTTGAAACCCCATTAACCAACCAACCAGTCTTAATGACCCTGGTGTAGTAGATAGACTTTGAAATCCCATTAACCAACCAACCAGTCTTAATGACCCTGGTGTAGTAGATAGTCTTGAAACCCCATTAACCAACCAACCAGTCTTAATGACCCTGGTGTAGTAGATAGTCTTGAAACCCCATTAACCAACCAACCAGTCTTAATGACCCTGGTGTAGTAGATAGTCTTCAAACCCCATTAACCAACCAACCAGTCTTAATGACCCTGGTGTAGTAGATAGACTTTAAACCCCATTAACCAACCAACCAGTCTTAATGACCCTGGTGTAGTAGATAGTCTTCAAACCCCATTAACCAACCAACCAGTCTTAATGACCCTGGTGTAGTAGATAGTCTTCAAACCCCATTAACCAACCAACCAGTCTTAATGACCCTGGTGTAGTAGATAGTCTTCAAACCCCATTAACCAACCAACCAGTCTTAATGACCCTGGTGTAGTAGATAGACTTTAAACCCCATTAACCAACCAACCAGTCTTAATGACCCTGGTGTAGTAGATAGTCTTTAAACCCCATTAACCAACCAACCAGTCTTAATGACCCTGGTGTAGTAGATAGACTTTAAACCCCATTAACCAACCAACCAGTCTTAATGACCCTGGTGTAGTAGATAGACTTTAAACCCCATTAACCAACCAACCAGTCTTAATGACCCTGGTGTAGTAGATAGACTTTAAACCCCATTAACCAACCAACCAGTCTTAATGACCCTGGTGTAGTAGATAGACTTTAAACCCCATTAACCAACCAACCAGTCTTAATGACCCTGGTGTAGTAGATAGTCTTCAAACCCCATTAACCAACCAACCAGTCTTAATGACCCTGGTGTAGTAGATAGTCTTCAAACCCCATTAACCAACCAACCAGTCTTAATGACCCTGGTGTAGTAGATAGACTTTAAACCCCATTAACCAACCAACCAGTCTTAATGACCCTGGTGTAGTAGATAGTCTTCAAACCCCATTAACCAACCAACCAGTCTTAATGACCCTGGTGTAGTAGATAGTCTTTAAACCCCATTAACCAACCAACCAGTCTTAATGACCCTGGTGTAGTAGATAGACTTTAAACCCCATTAACCAACCAACCAGTCTTAATGACCCTGGTGTAGTAGATAGTCTTCAAACCCCATTAACCAACCAACCAGTCTTAATGACCCTGGTGTAGTAGATAGACTTTAAACCCCATTAACCAACCAACCAGTCTTAATGACCCTGGTGTAGTAGATAGTCTTCAAACCCCATTAACCAACCAACCAGTCTTAATGACCCTGGTGTAGTAGATAGACTTTAAACCCCATTAACCAACCAACCAGTCTTAATGACCCTGGTGTAGTAGATAGTCTTCAAACCCCATTAACCAACCAACCAGTCTTAATGACCCTGGTGTAGTAGATAGACTTTAAACCCCATTAACCAACCAACCAGTCTTAATGACCCTGCTGTAGTAGATAGTCTTCAAACCCCATTAACCAACCAACCAGTCTTAATGACCCTGGTGTAGTAGATAGTCTTCAAACCCCATTAACCAACCAACCAGTCTTAATGACCCTGTTGTAGTAGATAGTCTTCAAACCCCATTAACCAACCAACCAGTCTTAATGCCCTGATCAGCCAGGCTGTGGATCTTGGAGTGCATTACGTGCTGCCAGCAGCAAGAACCTGGATGATCAGACCCTGATCCAACACGAGGACTGGTCATGGACCGTGCCGCGGGGGCGCTGACCCCTTAAATAACCAGAAATAATAATTTTGTTAAATAAGTGTTATTACGGCTCCTCTCCGGAGCCCTTAATTAAAGCACAATAATATACACACTAATTAATCCCTTAGATTAAATGTATTTTGTACGTTGTAAAAGCTACGTACCTTATGTACGTTGCTCAGACGTCTTCCGGAGACTGTAACACGCGAGTATGCACAATAATACGCGCGGTAATACGCAAAATACGCCAGAAATAAGGAAAATAATACAATAGGTTGTTGCTCGCCACGACAACGTGGTGGAGAGTGTCTCTAGTCACTTGACGACCCTGATGAAAATCAGGACTTAACTGTCTCTGTTGTCTCTCATGGAAATCAGGACTTACAATAAGTCCTGATTCCCGTGAGGGATAACAGAGATTAAATCCTGATTTTTAATAAGGGACAACAGAGGCAAAGTCTTGATTTTTCATAAAGAGACGAGAAACAGATTAATTCCCGATTTTAATAAGAGACAACAGACAAAGTCCTGATTTTTGTAAGGGACTTCAACAAACGAGTCACACAGGATAACGTGGCGAGTATCGTTCCCTCGTATTATCTTCCTTATTTCTGGTGTATTTGACGTATTATCGCGCGTATTATTGTGCAAACTCGCGTGTTACAGTCTCCGGAAGACGTCTGAGCGACGTACATAAGGTACGTAGCTTTTATAACGTATGAAATACATATAATCTAAAGGAGTAATTAGTGTGTTTATTCTTAATGTATATACACTGAGAGATGTATATATATATATATATATATATATATATATATATATATATATATATATATATATATATATATATATATATATATATATATATATATATATATATATATATATATATATATATATATGTCGTGCTGAATAGGTAAAACTGGTCAATTTACAAGAACTTATTTAGAATTAATTCCTTTCTGAAATTTTCTCTTATACGTTTAAATATATATTTTTTTCATTAATGTTGATGTAAAAATTTTTAATTTTGCACCAAAAGAATGTTAGAAAACTTACCTGACCTTATTATAACAAGAACAATTTATTTTAGCCTAACCCAACTAAATATATTTTTGTCTTATATATATATATATATATTATATATATATATATATATATATATATATATATATATATATATATATATATATATATATATATATATAAACTCAGATTAAGGTATATTAAACTATTGCTACTGCAATATCTGCATTATGGATGCAGAGTTGTAGCTCCTGGTTCGTTTTGTTGGAAGGAAATGACTTAAGAGAGGAGCACTGCAGTAGGCCTACGGGCCTATAAGACGCAAATTTTCACTATAGAGTAGTAATGTAGGACTGTGTAAACTTGACTTATACATTATTGTATATAACCTGACCTGGAGTATATCTGGAGGGGGGGTTCTGGGGTCAGCGCCCCCGCAGCCTGGTCCTTGACCAGGCCTCGTGGTGGATCAGGGCTTGATCAATCAGGCTGTTGCTTCTGGCAACACGTATGGAAACACCTGCCCGGCTGGTCAGGTACTGAATTTAAGTGTCTATCCAGATCCATTTTGAAGACACCCAGGGGTCTTGACGGCACCCAGGGGTCTTGACGACACCCAGGGGTCTTGACGGCACCCAGGGGTCTTGACGGCACCCAGGGGTCTTGACGACACCCAGGGGTCTTGACGGCACCCAGGGGTCTTGACGACACCCAGGGGTCTTGAAGACTTCCAGGAGTCTTGAAGACACCCAGGGGTCTTGAAGACACCCAGGGGTCTTTAAGGCACCCAGGGGTCTTGACCCCCAGGGGTCTTGAAGACAATCAGGGGTCTTGAAGACACCCAGGGGTCTTGAAGACTTCCAGGAGTCTTGAAGACACCCAGGGGTCTTGAAGACACCCAGGGGTCTTTAAGGCACCCAGGGGTCTTGACTCCCAGGGGTCTTGAAGACTCCCAGGAGTCTTGAAGACAACCAGTGGTTTTAACAGCCAGTGGTCTTGAAGACAGCCACAGGTCCATTAGTAATCCCCCTTATGCGTGCTGGAGGTCTGTTGAACAGTCATGGGCCCCTGACGCTTGTGTTATTTCCATTATTTTGTTGCATCTCCTCTCATTCCTCTTCCTCTTCTGTCTTCAGATTTGGGACTAGTCCCTCTAAGATCTCCCAGGTGGACTCTTCTGAGTAGACTATCTACCTGGACAGGTAGACTGTCTACCTGGACAGGTAGACTGTCTACCTGGACAGGTAGACAGTCTACTCAGTCTACCCGGGTAGGCTGTAGGTTTATAAGCAATAACTGCAAAGAAGGAATACAAGATGCGAAACAACCACGGGGGGGGGTGAGTTAGATGATAGCTCTAGGCCCTTAGTGGTGTAATCAACACACCAGAACCTGCAATATTGGAGAACGTTCATCTGAACTGATCTACCTGGACTTCCTACTTATGCAACACTGCAAGCTCCTGATAATGTGTTATTGCAACACGAAAGACCTAGAGCTATAGTTCAACTCCGCCACTGTGGTTGTTTTGCATAGTAACACACGTTTAAATTCACCACCTGGATAACAGAAAACGCCGGACAAAGTGACCAATTTCCACTGTGGTGTTTGTTATGTATAAATATTTAAACTCGACTATATCTCTGTGTTACTAAAACATTGATGTTTCTGTTTGTTTGTTTTTGTTAGATTATTGTTTGTGAAACATCTGTGTTTGCTGGTTACATTATAAGGTGTTGTGGGCCCTTGTTTGTGGCCTTGTTTGTGGCCTTGTTTGTGGGCCCTTGTTTGTGGGCCCGTGTTTGTGGCCTTGTTTGTGGGCCCTTGTTTGTGGGCCCTTGTTTGTGGCCTTGTTTGTGGGCCCTTGTTTGTGGCCTTGTGGGCCCTTGTTTGTGGCCTTGTTTGTGGCCTTGTTTGTGGGCCCTTGTTTGTGGGCCCTTGTTTGTGGCCTTGTTTGTGGGCCCTTGTTTGTGGCCTTGTTTGTGGCCTTGTTTGTGGGCCCTTGTTTGTGGGCCCGTGTTTGTGGCCTTGTTTGTGGGCCCTTGTTTGTGGGCCCTTGATTGTGGGCCCTTGTTTGTGGCCTTGTTTGTGGGCCCTTGTTTGTGGCCTTGTTTGTGGCCTTGTTTGTGGGCCCTTGTTTGTGGGAACGTGTTTGTGGCCTTGTTTGTGGGCCCTTGTTTGTGGGCCCTTGTTTGTGGCCTTGTTTGTGGGCCCTTGTTTGTGGGCCCTTGTTTGTGGGCCCTTGTTTGTGGGCCCTTGTTTGTGGCCTTGTTTGTGGGCCCTTGTTTGTGGGCCCTTGTTTGTGGGCCCTTGTTTGTGGGCCCTTGTTTGTGGGCCCTTGTTTGTGGGCCCTTGTTTGTGGCCTTGTTTGTGGGCCCTTGTTTGTGGGCCCTTGTTTGTGGGCCCTTGTTTGTGGGCCCGTGTTTGTGGCCTTGTTTGTGGGCCCTTGTTTGTGGGCCCTTGTTTGTGGCCTTGTTTGTGGGCCCTTGTTTGTGGGCCCGTGTTTGTGACCTTGTTTGTGGGCCCTTGTTTGTGGGCCCTTGTTTGTGGCCTTGTTTGTGGGCCCTTGTTTGTGGGGCCTTGTTTGTGGGTCCTTGTTTGTGGGCCCTTGTTTGTGGGCCCTTGTTTGTGTGCCCTTGTTTGTGGGCCCTTGTTTGTGGGCCCTTGTTTGTGGGCCCTTGTTTGTGGGCCCTTGTTTGTGGGCCCTTGTTTGTGGCCTTGTTTGTGGGCCCTTGTTTGTGGGCCCTTGTTTGTGCCCTTGTTTGTGGCCTTGTTTGTGGGCCCTTGTTTGTGGGCCGTTGTTTGTGGGCCGTTGTTTGTGGGCCCTTGTTTGTGGCCTTGTTTGTGGCCTTGTTTGTGGGCCCTTGTTTGTGGCCTTGTTTGTGGGCCCTTGTTTGTGGGCCCTTGTTTGTGGGCCCTTGTTTGTGGCCTTGTTTGTGGCCTTGTTTGTGGGCCCTTGTTTGTGGGCCCTTTTTTGTGGGCCCTTCTTTGTGGGCCCTTGTTTGTGGCCTTGTTTGTGGGCCCTTGTTTGTGGGCCCTTGTTTGTGGGCCCTTGTTTGTGGCCTTGTTTGTGGTGTTGTTTGTGCCCTTGTTTGTGGCCTTGTTTGTGGCCTTGTTTGTGTCCTTGTTTGTGTTCTTGTTTGTGGCCTTGTTTGTGGCCTTGTTTGTGTTCTTGTTTGTGACCTTGTTTGTGGCCTTGTTTGTGGCCTTGTTCGTGGCCTTGTTTGTGTTCTTGTTTGTGGCCTTGTTTGTGGCCTTGTTTGTGGCCTTGTTTGTCGTTTTGTTTGTGGCCTTGTTTGTGTTCTTGTTTGTGGCCTTGTTTGTGACCTTGTTTGTGGCCTTGTTTGTGTTCTTGTTTGTGACCTTGTTTGTGGCCTTGTTTGTGGCCTTGTTTGTGTTCTTGTTTGTGACCTTGTTTGTGGCCTTGTTTGTGGCCTTGTTCGTGGCCTTGTTTGTGTTCTTGTTTGTGGCCTTGTTTGTGGCCTTGTTTGTGGCCTTGTTTGTCGTCTTGTTTGTGGCCTTGTTTGTGTTCTTGTTTGTGGCCTTGTTTGTGACCTTCTTTGTGGCCTTGTTTGTGACCTTGTTTGTGGCCTTGTTTGTGGCCTTGTTTGTGGCCTTGTTTGTGGTCTTGTTTGTGGCCTTGTTTGTGACCTTGTTTGTGGCCTTGTTTGTGGCCTTGTTTGTGGCCTTGTTTGTGGCTTTGTTTGTGTTCTTGTTTGTGGCCTTGTTTGTGACCTTGTTTGTGGCCTTGTTTGTGGCCTTGTTTGTGGCCTTGTTTGTGGCCTTGTTTGTGACCTTGTTTGTGGCCTTGTTTGTGGCCTTGTTTATGTTCTTGTTTTTTGGCCTTGTTTGTGGCCTTGTTTGTGGCCTTGTTTGTGGCCTTGTTTGTGGCCTTGTTTGTGGCCTTGTTTGTGTTCTTGTTTGTGGCCTTGTTTGTGACCTTGTTTGTGGCGTTGTTTGTGGCCTTGTTTGTGGGCCCTTTTTTGTGGGCCCTTCTTTGTGGGCCCTTGTTTGTGGCCTTGTTTGTGGGCACTTGTTTGTGGGCCCTTGTTTGTGGGCCCTTGTTTGTGGCCTTGTTTGTGGGCCCTTGTTTGTGGGCCCTTGTTTGTGGGCCCTTGTTTGTGGCCTTGTTTGTGGTGTTGTTTGTGCCCTTGTTTGTGGCCTTGTTTGTGGCCTTGTTTGTGTCCTTGTTTGTGTTCTTGTTTGTGGCCTTGTTTGTGGCCTTGTTTGTGTGTTCTTGTTTGTGACCTTGTTTGTGGCCTTGTTGTGGCCTTGTTCGTGGCCTTGTTGTGTTCTTGTTTGTGGCCTTGTTTGTAGCCTTGTTTGTAGCCTTGTTTGTACGTCTTGTTTGTGGCCTTGTTTGTGTTCTTGTTTGTGGCCTTGTTTGTGACCTTGTTTGTGGCCTTGTTTGTGTTCTTGTTTGTGACCTTGTTTGTGGCCTTGTTTGTGGCCTTGTTTGTGTTCTTGTTTGTGACCTTGTTTGTGGCCTTGTTTGTAGCCTTGTTCATGTACCTTGTTTGTGTTCTTGTTTGTGGCCTTGTTTGTGGCCTTGTTTGTGGCCTTGTTTGTCGTCTTGTTTGTGGCCTTGTTTGTGTTCTTGTTTGTGGCCTTGTTTGTGACATTCTTTGTGGCCTTGTTTGTGACCTTGTTTGTGGCCTTGTTTGTGGCCTTGTTTGTGGCCTTGTTTGTGGTCTTGTTTGTGGCCTTGTTTGTGACCTTGTTTGTGGTTATTGTTGTAGGTTGTGTGCCTTGTTTGTGGCTTTGTTTGTGTTCTTGTTTGTGGCCTTGTTTGTGACCTTGTTTGTGCCTTGTTTGTGGCCTTGTTTGTGGCCTTGTTTGTGGCCTTGTTTGTGACCTTGTTTGTGGCCTTGTTTGTGGCCTTGTTTATGTTCTTGTTTTTGCCTTGTTTGTGGCCTTGTTTGTGGCCTTGTTTGTGGCCTTGTTTGTGGCCTTGTTTGTGTTCTTGTTTGTGGCCTTGTTTGTGACCTTGTTTATGGCGTTGTTTGTGGCCTTGTTTGTGGCCTTGTTTGTGGCCTTGTTTGTGACCTTGTTTGTGGCCTTGTTTGTGGCCTTGTTTGTGTTCTTGTTTGTGGCCTTGTTTGTGGCCTTGTTTGTGGGCTTGTTTGTGACCTTGTTTGTGTTCTTGTTTGTGGCCTTGTTTTTGGCCTTGTTTGTGGCCTTGTTTGTGTTCTTGTTTGTGGCCTTGTTTGAGTTCTTGTTTGTGGCCTCTTTTGTGACCTTGTTTGTGGCCTTGTTTGTGTTCTTGTTTGTGACCTTGTTTGTGACCTTGTTTGTGACCTTGTTTGTGTTCTTGTTTGTGACCTTGTTTGTGACCTTGTTTGTGGCCTTGTTTGTGTTCTTGTTTGTGACCTTGTTTGTGTTCTTGTTTGTGATCTTGTTTGTGACCTTGTTTGTGGCCTTGTTTGTGTTCTTGTTTGTGACCTTGTTTGTGACCTTGTTTGTGACCTTGTTTGTGACCTTGTTTGTGTTCTTGTTTGTGGCCTTGTTTGTGGCCTTGTTTGTGGCCTTGTTTGTGGCCTTGTTTGTGTTCTTGTTTGTGACCTGGTTTGTGACCTTGTTTGTGACCTTGTTTGTGACCTTGTTTGCGGCCTTGTTTGTGACCTTGTTTGTGGCCTTGTTTGTGACCTTGTTTGTGACCTTGTGACCTTGTTTGTGGCCTTGTTTATGACCTTGTTTGTGGCCTTGTTTGTGACCTTCTTTGTGGCCTTGTTTGTGGCCTTGTTTGTGTTCTTGTTTGTGGCCTTGTTTGTGGCCTTCTTTGTGGCCTTGTTTGTGGCCTTGTTTGTGTTCTTGTTTGTGGCCTTGTTTGTGGCCTTGTTTGTGACCTTGTTTGTGACCTTGTTTGTGGCCTTGTTTGTGGCCTTGTTTGTGGCCTTGTTTGTGTTCTTGTTTGTGACCTACTTCCCTACCTACTTACCTGCTTCCTGCCTGCCTGCCTGCTTCTCTGTTACCTCACTTCCTTCCACTTACCTGCTTCCTCCTGTACCTGCCCTACCCTTCTTACCTACTTCCTACCTGCTTACCTCCCTCTGCCTACTTCTCTGCCTACTTGCCTGCTTCCCTACCTGCTTACTGCTTCCTCTGCCTGCTTCCCTCCCTGTACCTGCTTCCCTTCCTGCCTGCTTATCTACCTCCTACCTCTGCCTTGTACTCTTCTTCTGCCTCTTGCCTGCTTCCCTGCCTGTACCTGCTTCTCTACCTGCCTTCCTCAAGCCCCCTGCCCTGCCTGCTTACCTACTTCTGCCTGCCTTACTCTCCCTACCTGCTTCCCTTCCTCTTTACTTCTCTAGCCTGCCTACCTGCTTCCCTACTAACACCTGCTTCTCTACTCTGCCTCCTTATATCCTACCTGCTTCCCTAACCTGCTTACCTGCTTCTACTCCACCTGCCTACTTCTGCCTGCATAGCCCTTCCCTGCCTGTCTTGCTTGCCTCCCTTGCCTCTTGCCTCTTGCCTGCTTCTACTGCCTGCTTCCTGCTTCCCTCTCCCCTACCTGCTTCCTGCTACCTACTTGCCTCTTCCTGCCTGCCTTGCCTCCTTACTCCTTCCTCCCTGCTCTTCCCACCTAACACTGCTTCCCTGCCTGCTTGTACCTCTTCCTGCCTACTTCCCTGCTTCTTACTCTTCCGTACTTACCTTCTTTCCCTCCCTACTTACCCTGCCTCCCTTACCTGCACTGCTTCCTCTTGTGCCTACTTCCCACTTATCCTTGCTCCTGCTTGCTGTACCTTGCTTCTCTGCCTGCTTACCTACCTGCTTCCCTCTCTTACTTACCTTCCTTCCACTTCTACTGCCTACTTCCTACTGCCCTACTTACCTACTTCCTCTGCACACCCCTGCTTCCCTCCTTACCTACTTCCCTCACCTCTTACCTACTTCTCTGCTACTTGCCTCTGTACCTGTTACCTGCTGCCTGCCTGCTCCCTGCTACTCTTCCTCCTACTTGCCTCCTGCCTGCTTGTCTACCTGCCCACCTACTTCCTCTGTTACTACTTCCCTTCTCTTACCTACTTCCTCACTTAACCCACTTCTCCCTCCTACTTCACCTCACCTTCCCTACCCACTTCACTCACCTCCTCCCTACTACTACCCCTGCCTCACCCACTTACCTCACTTCCCCCACTCACACCTCGTTCTCTCTACCCACTCCTACCTACTTCACTACTTCTTCACCTCTTCACTTACTTCATTCGCTTGTCACCCACTTCCACTACTTCCTCACCCTTTGTCCTACTACCCTCCCCCACCTACTTACCTCTTCACTGCTTACCTACCTCCCTTCTACTCACCTCTTCACTCACCTTACCCACTTCCTCTGCCACTACCACCCTACACTCTTCACCACTACTACTTACCCTCACTCACTACTTCCTGCTTTTCACCCACTACCTACTCACTCACTCACATACTCCCTCTTACTCTACTCCACTCACTCTCACCTTCCCACTACTTACCCTTCCTCTACTTACCTACTTCCCTCCCCTCCCCACCTCACTTCTCACTCCTACTTCACCCTACTTCTCTACTTCTATCATACTTCCTCTTTCTCTGAGTCATTTTTCTTAAGCTTTCATGTAGAAAGAGAGTGAAGGAAAGAGTGAGAGAGATAAAGAGAGAGAGGAGAAAGAGAGGAAAGGGCAGGGGAGGGGGAGGGGGAGGGGTGAGGGGGAGGGGCAAGTGATTACAGTGATAAATCGCGCGTATCGAGAAAGACAGCAGTGAGATATTGCTCCCCCTTCCCCTGTACCCCCTCCCCTTCTCTTCCCCCTCCCCTTCCCCTCTACCCCCTCCCCTTCCCCTCTACCCCCCTTTCCTTCCCCTCTACCCCTCC
The DNA here is from genome assembly GCF_038502225.1 of Cherax quadricarinatus. NCBI lineage: Eukaryota > Metazoa > Arthropoda > Malacostraca > Decapoda > Parastacidae > Cherax > Cherax quadricarinatus. Next base: position 2,262,940 of record NC_091388.1, on the reverse strand, counting down.
CCTTCCCTCATCCCCCCTTCTCTACTTCCCCTCTACTCCCTCACATCTCCCCTCCCTCTGTCTCCCCTCCCTCTGTCTCCCCTCCCTCTGTCTCCCCTCCCTATGTCTCCCCTCCCTCTGTCTCCCCTCCCTCTGTCTCCAATCCTTCTGTCTCCCCTCCCTCTGTCACCCCTCCCTCTCTCTCCCGTCCCTCTGTCTCTCCTCTCTCTATCTCCCTTCCCTCTGTCTCCCCTCCGTCTGTCTTCCCTCCCCTCCCTCTGTCTCCAATCCTTCTGTCTCCCCTCCCGCTGTCTCCCCTCCCTCTGTCTCCCCTCCCTCTGTCTCCAATCCTTCTGTCTCCCCTCCCTCTGTCACCCCTCCTTCTGTCTCCCCTCCCTCTGTCTCCCCTCCCTCTGTCTCCAATCCTTCTGTCTCCCCTCCCTCTGTCACCCCTCCCTCTCTCTCCTGTCCCTCTGTGTCCCCTCCCTCTCTCTCGTCTCCCTCTGTCTCCCCTCCCTCTGCCTCCCCTCCCTCTGCCTTCCCTCCCTCTGCCTCCCCTCCCTCCTGCTGTGACGTATGAGGCAGGAAGGGGAGAGGAAGAAAGGCGAGAGGGGAGACAGGAGGGGAGAGGGGAGATGGGAGGAGAGGAGGAGAGGGGAGGAGGAGGGGAGGGGGAGGAGGGGGAGGAGGAGGAGAGGGGGGAGAGGAGGGGAGGGGAGAGGGGAGTGGGAGTGAGGTGGGAGGAGAGGGGAGGGGAGGAGGAGAGGGGGAGGGGAGGAGAGGGGAGGGGGAGGAGGGGAGGGGAGGAGAGTGGGGAGGGGAGGTGGGAGTGGGAGGGGAGAGAGGGGAGGGAAGGGGAGGGGAGGGGGAGAGGGGAGGGGGAGAGGGGAGGGGGAGGGGGAGGGGTAATATTACAATATTCTGCGAGTGTTGTAAAACTCTGGGATATTATACCAGTAACATTATACATCACTGTTATACATTATACATCATTGTTATACATTATACATCATTGTTATACATTATACATCACTGTTATACATCACTGTTATACATTATACATCATTGTTATACATTATACATCACTGTTATACATTATACATCATTGTTATACATTATACATCATTGTTATACATCACTGTTATACATTATACATCACTGTTATACATTATACATCACTGTTATACATTATACATCATTGTTATACATTATACATCACTGTTATACATCACTGTTATACATTATACATCATTGTTATACATTATACATCACTGTTATACATTATACATCATTGTTATACATTATACATCACTGTTATACATCACTGTTATACATTATACATCATTGTTATACATTATACATCACTGTTATACATTATACATCATTGTTATACATTATACATCACTGTTATACATTATACATCATTGTTATACATTATACATCATTGTTATACATTATACATCACTGTTGAAGGGTGGGGGTGAGAGGAAGAGGGAGTGGGAGGGGAGGGGGTAGGAGGGGAAAGGGAAGGGGGAGGAAAGGGGAAGAGAAGGGGAAGGGAAGGGGGGAAGGGAAGGGGAAGGGAAGGGGTAAGGGAACGAGGACTGAGAGAGGTGAAGGAGAGAAGACTGAGGGAAGGTAAATGAGGGGTAGGGGAGGGAGGGGGAGGGGGAATGTCTCCCCTTCCCCAACACCATAAAAATTCGTGCAAGAAGGATCTAAACGACAGTATGAGAGGACTGAGGGGAGGGGATTAGGGGAGGGGGGTTAAGGGTGAGGGTGAGGGAGAGGTGAGGGAGAGGGTGAGGGAGGGGTGAAGGTGAGGAGGGGTGAGGGTGAGGGTGAGATAAGGGTGAGAGTGATGGAGGGGTGAGAGTGATGGAGGGGTGAGGGTGATGGAGGGGTGAGAGTGATGGAGGGGTGAGGGTGATGGAGGGGTGAGGGTGATGGAGGGGTGAGAGTGATGGAAGGGTGAGAGTGATGGAGGGGTGAGGGTGATGGAGGGGTGAGGGTGATGTATTTTAACTTAAAATATAATGACTATAAGCTGACACTGTGGTATCAGTATGCTGACACTGTGGTATCAGTATGCTGACACTGTGGTATCAGTATGTTGACACTGAGGTATCAGTATGCTGACACTGTGGTATCAGTATGCTGACACTGTGGTATCAGTATGCTGACACTGTGGTATCAGTACTCACCTAGTTGTACTCACCTAGTTGAGGTTGCGGGGGTCGAGTCCGAGCTCCTGGCCCCGCCTCTTCACTGATCGCTACTAGGTCACTCTCCCTGAGCCGTGAGCTTTATCATACCTCTGCTTAAAGCTATGTATGGATCCTGCCTCCACTACATCGCTTCCCAAACTATTCCACTTACTGACTACTCTGTGGCTGAAGAAATACTTCCTAACATCCCTGTGATTCATCTGTGTCTTCAGCTTCCAACTGTGTCCCCTTGTTACTGTGTCCAATCTCTGGAACATCCTGTCTTTGTCCACCTTGTCAATTCCTCTCAGTATTTTGTATGTCGTTGTCATGTCCCCCCTATCTCTCCTGTCCTCCAGTGTCGTCAGGTTGATTTCCCTTAACCTCTCCTCGTAGGACATACCTCTTAGCTCTGGGACTACTCTTGTTGCAAACCTTTGCACTTTCTCTAGTTTCTTCACGTGCTTGGCTAGGTGTGGGTTCCAAAATGGTGCCGCATACTCCAATATGGGCCTAACGTACACGGTATACAGGGTCCTGAATGATTCCTTATTAAGATGTCGGAATGCTGTTCTGAGGTTTGCTAGGCGCCCATATGCTGCAGCAGTTATTTGGTTGATGTGCGCTTCAGGAGATGTGCTCGGTGTTATACTCACCCCAAGATCTTTTTCCTTGAGTGAGGTTTGTAGTCTCTGACCCCCTAGACTGTACTCCCTCTGCGGCCTTCTTTGCCCTTCCCCAATCTTCATGACTTTGCACTTGGTGGGATTGAGTATCAGTTGGTATCAGTATGCTGACACTGAGGTATCAGTATGCTCTCACTGTGGTATCAGTATGCTGTCACTGTGGTATCAGTATGCTGACACTGTGGTATCAGTATGCTGACACTGAGGTATCAGTATGCTGTCACTGTGGTATCAGTATGCTGTCACTGTTGTATCAGTATGCTGACACTGTGGTATCAGTATGCTGACACTGAGGTATCAGTATGCTGTCACTGTGGTATCAGTATGCTGTCACTGTGGTATCAGTATGCTGACACTGAGGTATCAGTATGCTGTCACTGTGGTATCAGTATGCTGACACTGTGGTATCAGTAGGCTGACACTGTGGTATCAGTAGGCTGACACTGTAGTATCAGTATGCTGACACTGAGGTATCAGTATGGTGACACTGTGGTATCAGTAGGCTGACACTGTAGTATCAGTATGCTGACACTGAGGTATCAGTATGGTGACACTGAGGTATCAGTATGCTGTCACTGTGGTATCAGTATGCTGACACTGTGGTATCAGTATGCTGACACTGTGGTATCAGTATGCTGACACTGTGGTATCAGTATGCTGACACTGTGGTATCAGTATGTTGACACTGTGGTATCAGTATGCTGACACTGTGGTATCAGTATGTTGACACTGTGGTATCAGTATGGTGACACTGTGGTAGCAGTATGGTGACACTGTGGTATCAGTAAGGTGACACTGTGGTATCAGTATGCTGTCACTGTGGTATCAGTATGCTGACACTGTGGTATCAGTATGCTGACACTGTGGTATCAGTATGTTGACACTGTGGTATCAGTATGGTGACACTGTGGTAGCAGTATGCTGACACTGTGGTATCAGTATGCTGACACTGTGGTGTCAGCATAGTTGCTGATCCCCTACATGTGTTGTACAGCTTATCTGAGTATCATAATTAGTACCATCCATATATTTTACATACACGACCCCTTTGCTAGGCCTAGTGACTAGTTTGTGTGACGTCACGTGATCCCGCATGAGTGCATGGGATGCGCTGCATCGGCCTCAGTTCCCCGTAATCCAAAATGTTGGACGGTAACATCCAACAAGTGTGTTTTACTCCAATCATATCTCCTGCGAACCCCCACTACAAATGGTGGCACTCAGACTGCCTTGCGGGCACAGCCTATCCCTGCAATAACTGCTAGTTTAAGTAGTGGTTTCTCCACAGGGGACGCCTTGTTGGAAAGCGATTACTTGAAACTAGTAATGTCATCTGTTGTTGATGTCACATGCCTTCTGCAGAAAGACGTCTCTGTTGCGGCTAGTGCTCTCACTAGAGTGTCTGTTGTTGTTCCTAGTGTTCCAGATGGTGATCCCACCCTAGTTGACAGTTATCCTTGCAATGTAAGAAGTTGTTTCTCGAGTAATTTTCACATGTTAACGTTTGTAAGTGTTGTCTCTTTATAGTTGATACCTCGTGTCACTGTGTGCGACTCACATTGAATACCAGTATTGTTGACCGTGTTTATTTCTTTTTCCCTGGTGCTTGCAGTGATAGTAGATTCATTCTCCCTTGCTCATATTGTGTGTTATAGCGTTATTTTTTTCAACCGGGGAGAGTCATCCACTCCACTGAGTTTGTTTATTCCTCCAGTAATAAAGAACTGATCCCTTGTGGTCTGGTGTGATTCGATTCCTGCTCCAGGAAGATCTTATTCTGACTGTGAAGCCACCAGCACCCATTAGTGACTTTGTCATGAGTCAAGAATTACTGTACCGAACAGCCGAGTTGGGTACTCCAAGCAGAAGAGTATACCAGTTAGTAATTCCACAGTCACTAGTGAATGTAGCCTTACAGCTAGTTCACAACGTACCAGGTGTTGCACACCCTGATATGGATCGTTCTGTGAAACAAGCCAGAATGAAAAACTTTTGGCCACGTATGGCAACTGACATTTCCGAGTATGTTAAGAAATGTAGTGTCTGTATGCAGCATAAAGGAAATGTCAATGGTCCTAACCCAATCCAGGTGTATCCAACTACTAGCGAACCGTGGGAAGGAGTTCCGCTTGATTTGTTAACCAATTTTAAATGTTCCCTCCAAGGCAACAAATATCTGTGTGTTATGGTAGACCATTTCACCAGATATTGTGAGTTAGTTCCTATTGCAGATAAGACTGCCGAGACAATAGCTAAAGCGTTTAAAGAACACATTATCTGCAGGCATACCACCCTAAGTCCTTAGTAACAGATAATGGAGGTGAATTCTGCAACGAGATTCTTGAAAATTTGTGTACCTTGTACAAGATCTCTAAGTCAACCATTGTTCCCCATCATCCTGTGAGTAATGGTTTAGCAGAAAGTACAAATAACAAAGTACTAGATGTTTTGAGAGCCACTATCAACCCCAGATGAAGTTATACCAGATGTTCAATGTGCCATAAATTCTGCTTACAATGCTTCCATAGGTGACACTCCACATTATGCAGTGTACGGTGTAGACAAGTGTTTACCTTATGAGTTGTTACATTCCACTCCGAAACCCAATTATAACCCTGATGATTTCATAGCAACTCGTACCAGCATGGCTCAAAGTGTTTTTAGAAAAATCTAGTAAACAGAATTTACTAGAGTAACTAATAGCTGTGCTAAGCCGACCAAAGTTAAAGTGGGTTCGAGAGTAATGCTGACTAATTTCAACAAAACATCCACAATGCCTAAGCTCGACCAAAAGTTTGTTGGCCCTTATTGTGCAGCTGAGCATATCAATGGCAATAAGTATAAGGTTAGAGAAATTAGTACTGGTCAGTATAAGGAATCAGATTTAGATCATGTGAAATTAGGATGCGATGTCGAGGATGATAATTGTACCCAGACTAATGTGTCAGTCGCTGACAATCCTCCTGACTCTGTACCCTCTACCTCTAACACTCAGCCAGATAATCAACCCAAATGTCGTTATTGTTTGCGTACACGACAAGTAATGAGAAACCCACAAGTATCTTTTGTAGATACTTGTTCAGATCTCCCAGTCAAGGCATGTGTTAGCCATTGCAAAGGAATTCGATCTTCCCACAGATGATAGCCATTCTGCATATGTAAATCTTACCCTCACAGAGTTGGGTTTAAATGTACATAGTCTGTATAATTAGATGTCCAAGATTAATGAAGTTGTCACCTGTGTGTTTGTCATTAGCTGATCAGTTTTTGAGAATTTTTTTTGTGTTCGCATTCCCTCCGAATTCTGAGAATTTAGCAGTAACGATCTGTGCGCACCAGATCTGCCTTTGCTGTTAATTTACTCTCACCTTTGTAAATATATATTTATTCTTCCTCAGAATCCGTAGAGTGCATGAATACAGATCGATCGATCAATTCCATCCTTTATTATACCATGATTTGTTCTCATAATTCGTAATGCATTACGTTAACATCCATTACAATACCATACATTAGTTCTAAGTTACATATGTCTTTGTTATTTTGATAGAATCAGCCCAGAGCTACCTGCCTGTTCAGCCTATAGCATAGTATTGTATGTTGAGATGGCATACGTAACAGTGGTATCAGTATGCTGACACTATATCAGTATGCTGACACTGTGGTGTCAGTATGCTGTCACTGTGGTATCAGTATGCAGACACTGTGGTGTCAGTATATATTATACACACACACACACACACACACACACACACACACATACACACACACACACACACACATGTCAGGGGAGACATGATAACGACATACAAGATACTGCGGGGAATAGACAAGGTGGACAGAGATAGGATGTTCCAGAGAGGGGACACAGGAACAAGGGGTCACAACTGGAAGCTGAAGACTCAGACGAGTCACAGGGACGTTAGGAAGCATTTCTTCAGTCACAGAGTCGTCAGGAAGTGGAATAGCCTAGCTAGTGAAGTAGTGGAGGCAGGAACCATACATAGTTTTAAGAAGAGGTATGACAAAGCTCAGGAAGTAGAGAGGGAGAGGACCTAGTAGCGATCAGTGAAGAGGCGGGGCCAGTAGGTGAGTCTCGACCCCTGCAACCACAATTAGGTGAGAACAATTAGGTGAGTACACACACACACACACACACACACACACACACACACACACACACACACACACACACACACACACACACACACACACACACACACACACACACACACACACACACATATATATATATATATATATATATATATATATATATATATATATATATATATTAATTCTCTTTATCTCCTCGTCCCTCCCCTCTCCTTTCCTCACCCCTTCTCCTCTCCTCTCACCACCTCTCCTCTCCCCTCACCCCCTCTCCTCATCTCCCCTCAGACAAGTCCTTTTTCATCTGGTCACCATGGTAACATCACACACACACACACACACACACACACACACACACACACACACACACACACACACACACACACACACACACACACACACACACACACACACACAGAGTGTAGTGTCACAGTGTAGTGTCACACAGCGTAGTGTCACACAGTATAGTGCCACACAGTGTAGTGCCACACAGTATAGTGCCACAAAGTGTAGTGGCACACAGTGTATTGCCACACAGTATAGTGCCACACAGTGTAGTGCCACACAGTATAGTGCCACACAGTGTAGTGGCACACAGTGTATTGCCACACAGTATAGTGCCACACAGTGTAGTGCCACAGAGTGTAGTGTCACACAGTATAGTGCCACACAGTGTAGTGCCACACAGTATAGTGCCACACAGTATAGTGCCACAGTGTAGTGGCACACAGTGTAGTGTCACACAGTGTAGTGCCACACAGTGTATTGCCACACAGTATAGTGCCACACAGTGTAGTGGTACACAGTGTAGTGTCACACAGTGTAGTGCCACACAGTGTATTGCCACACAGTATAGTGCCACACAGTGTAGTGCCACACAGTGTAGTGCCACACAGTATAGTGCCACACAGTATAGTGCCACAGTGTAGTGGCACACAGTGTAGTGTCACACAGTGTAGTGCCACACAGTGTATTGCCACACAGTATAGTGCCACACAGTATAGTGCCACACAGTGTAGTGTCACACAGTGTAGTGTCACACAGTATAGTGCCACACAGTGTAGTGCCACACAGTGTATTGCCACACAGTACAGTGCCACACAGTGTAGTGCTACACAGAATAGTGCCACACAGTGAGGAGCCACACAGTGTAGTGCCACACAGTATAGTGCCACACGGTGTAGTGCCACACAGTGTAGTGCTACACAGTATAATGCCACACAATATAGTGCCACAGTGTAGTGCCACACAGTGTAGTGCCACACAGTGTAGTGCCACACAGCGTAGTGCCACACAGTATAGTGCCACACAGTATAGTGTCACAGTGTAGTGCTACACAGTATAGTGCTACACAGTGTAGTGCCACACAGCATAGTGCCACACAGTGTAGTGCCACACAGTGTAGTGGCACACAGTGTAGTGCCACACAGTATAGTGCCACACAGTGTAGTGTTACACAGTGTAGTGCCACACAGTATAGTTCCACACAATATAGTGCCACACAGTGTAGTGCCACACAGTATAGTGCCACACAGCATAGTGCCACACAGTGTAGTGCCACACAGTATAGTGTCACACAGTGTAGTGCCACACAGTAGTGCCACACAGTGTAGTGCCACACAATATAGTGCCATACAGTGTAGTGCCACACAGAGTAGTGCCACACAGTATAGTGCCACACAGTGTAGTGCCTCACAGTGCAGTGCCACACAGTATAGTGCCACACAGTGTAGTGCCACACAGTGTAGTGCCACACAGTGTAGTGCTACACAGTGTAGTGCTACACAGTGTAGTGCTACGCAGTGTAGTGCCACACAGTGTAGTGCCACACAGTATAGTGCTACATAGTGTAGTGCCACACAGTGTAGTGCCACACAGTGTAGTGCCACACAGTGTAGTGCCACACAGTATAGTGCTACACAGTATAGTGCCACACAGTATAGTGCCACACGGTGTAGTGCCACACAGTGTAGTGCCACACAGTGTAGTGCTACACAGTGTAGTGCTACACAGTGTAGTGTTACGCAGTGTAGTGCCACACAGTGTAGTGCCACACAGTATAGTGCTACATAGTGTAGTGCCACACAGTGTAGTGCCACACAGTGTAGTGCCACACAGTGTAGTGCCACACAGTATAGTGCTACACAGTATAGTGCCACACAGCATAGTGCACACAGTGTAGTGCCACACAGTGTAGTGCCACACAGAGTAGTGCCACACAGTGTAGTGCCACACAGTGTAGTGCCACACAGTGTAGTGCCACACAGTGCAGTGTCACACAGTGTAGTGCCACACAGTATAGTGCCACACAGTGTAGTGCCACACAGTGTAGTGCCACACAGTGTAGTGCCACACAGTGTAGTGCCATACAGTGTAGTGCAACACAGTGTAGTGCCACACAGTGTAGTGCCACACAGTGTAGTGCCTCACAGTGTAGTGCCACACAGTGTAGTGCCACACAGTGTAGTGCCACACAGTGTAGTGCCACACAGTGTAGTGCCACACAGTGCAGTGTCACACAGTGTAGTGCCACACAGTATAGTGCCACACAGTGTAGTGCCACACAGTGTAGTGCCACACAGTGTAGTGCCACACAGTGTAGTGCCATACAGTGTAGTGCAACACAGTGTAGTGCCACACAGTGTAGTGCCACACAGTGTAGTGCCTCACAGTGTAGTGCCACACAGTGTAGTGCCACACAGTGTAGTGCCATACAGTGTAGTGCAACACAGTGTAGTGCCACACAGTGTAGTGCCACACAGTGTAGTGCCACACTGTGTAGTGCCATACAGTGTAGTGCCACACAGTGTAGTGCCACACAGTGTAGTGCCATACAGTGTAGTGCAACACAGTGTAGTGCCACACAGTGTAGTGCCACACAGTGTAGTGCCTCACAGTGTAGTGCCACACAGTGTAGTGCCACACAGTGTAGTGCCACACAGTGTAGTGCCACACAGTGTAGTGCCACACAGCGTAGTGCCACACAGTGTAGTGCCACACAGTGTAGTGCCACACAGTGTAGTGCCACACAGTGTAGTGCCACACAGTGTAGTGCCACACAGTGTAGTGCCACACAGTGTAGTGCCACACAGTGTAGTGCCACACAGTGTAGTGCCACACAGTGTAGTGCCACACAGTGTAGTGCCTTACAGTGTAGTGCCACACAGTGTAGTGCCTTACAGTGTAGTGCCACACAGTGTAGTGCCACACAGTGTAGTGCCACACAGTGTAGTGCCACACAGTGTAGTGCCTCACAGTGTAGTGCCACACAGTGTAGTGCCACACAGTGTAGTGCCACACAGTGTAGTGCCACACAGTGTAGTGCCACACAGTGTAGTGCCACACAGTGTAGTGCCACACAGTGTAGTGCCACACAGTGTAGTGCCACACAGTGTATATAACACTACCTGTCTGTCACTGTCATGGCAGTGACAACATAGTCAATATATCCCAGCTACCTTGTCAATACCACCGTCAATACTGTCCAGAAAGTGTCACAGGAAAGTACCTTGGAGTACCAGGGAATACGTAGGAGAATATGGGAGTACTTGGAAGTACCAGAGAGTTCCTGGAGGTATCTGCGAGTAACTGGAATTACCTGGAAGAATTTGGAAGTACCTGGGAGTGCCAGGAAGTATCTGGGAGTACCAGGAAGTATCTGGGAGTACCAGGGAGTACCAGGAAGTGCCACGGAGTACCAACTAGTACCTGAGAGTACTAGGGTGTACGAGGAAGTATTGGAGAGTACCAGGAAGTAACAGGTAGTAGGTGGAAGTATATGGAAGTACTAGGAAGTACCAGGGAGTATATGGAAGCACCAGAAAGTACCTGGGATTACCAGGGAGTAGATCCAATGAGTACTAGGGGGTACCTGGTAGTTCCTGGTTGTACCAAGGAGTCCCTGAGTGTTTCCCAGGGAGTACCTGAGAGTATTAGGGAGTACCTAAGAGTACGCGAAGAGTACCTGGGAGTACCAGGAATTACCTGGGAGTTCTAGAGAGCACCAGGGAGTACCAGGGAAAATCTGGTAATACCTGATAGTATCTAGAAGTGCCTGGGAGTACCAGGGAGCACCAACTAGTACTTAAGAGTACTAGGGTGTACAAGGAAGTATGAGAGAATACAAGGAAGTAACAGGTAGTAGAAGGAAGTATCTGGGAGTTATAGAAAGTACCAGGGAGCACCTGGTAGTACCAGGGAGTACCAGGACGTAATAGGGAGTATCACTACGTACCAAGAAGTAACATGATGTACCGGAGAGTACCAGGAAGTACCAGAGTACCAGAAAGTACCAGGGAGTACATGGATGTATCTGGGAGTACCAGGAAGTACCAGAGAGTACATGGATGTATCTGGGAGTACCAGAAAGTACCAGGGAGTACATGGATGTATCTGGGAGTACCAGGAAATACCAGTGAGTACATGGATGTATCTGGGAGTACCAGGAAGTACCAGGGAGTACATGGATGTATCTGGGGGTACCAGGAAGCACCAGGGAGTAGACGGATGTATCTGGGAGTACCAGTAAGTACCAGGGAGTACATGGATGTATCTGGGAGTACCAGTAAGTACCAGGGAGTACATGGATGGTTCTGAGAGTACCAGGAAGTACCAGGGAGTACATGGATATATCTGGGAGTACCAGTAAGTACCAGCCAGTACGTGGATGTATCTGGGAGTACCAGTAAGTACCAGGGAGTACATAGATGTATCTGGGAATACCAGGAAGCCCCAGGGAGTACATGGATGTATCTGTGAGTACCAGGAAGTACCAGTGAGTACATGGATGTATCTGAGAGTGCCAGGAAGTATCAGGGAGTACATGGATGTATATGGGAGTACCAGTAAGTACCAGGGGGTATGTGGATATATCTGGGAGCACCAGTAAGTACTAGGGAGTACGTGGATGTATCTGGGAGTACCAGAAAGTACCAGGGAGTACATGGATGTATATGAGAGTACCAGGAAGTACCAGGGAGTACATGGATGTATCTGGGAGTACCAATAAGTAAAAAGGAGTACGTGGATGTATCTGGGAGTACCAGTAAGTACCAGGGAGCACATGGATGTATCTGGGAGTACCAGGAAGTAACAGAGAGTACATGGATGTATCTGGGAGTACCAGGAAGTACCAGGGAGTACATGGATGTATCTGGGAGTACCAGGAAGTACCAGGGAGTACATGGATGTATCTGGGGGTACCAGGAAGTACCAGGGAGTACATAGATGTATCTGGGAGTACCAGAAAGCACCAGGGAGTACATGGATATATCTGTGAGTACCAGGAAGTACCAGTGAGTACATGGATGTATCTGGGAGTACCAGGAAGTACCAGGGAGTACATAGATGTATCTGGGAGTACCAGGAAGCACCTGGGAGTATGTGGATGTATCTGGGAGTACCAGTAAGTACCAGGGAGTACGTGGATGTATCTGGGAGTACCAGGAAGTACCAGATAGTATATGGATGTATCTGGGAGTACCAGTAAGTGCCAGGGAGTACGTGGATGTATCTGGGAGCACCAGTAAGTACCAGAGAGTACATGGATGTATCTGGGAGTACCAGGATGTACCAGAGAGAATATGGATGTATCTGGGAGTACCAGGAAATGCCAGGGAGTATATGGATGTATCTGGGAGTACCAGGTAGTACCAGGGAGTACATGGATGTATCTGGGAGTACCAGGAAGTACCAGGGAGTACATGGATGTATCTGGGAGTACCAGGAAGTACCAGGGAGTACATGGATGTATCTTGGAGTACCAGGAAGTACCAGGGAGTACATGGATGTATCTGGGAGTACCAGGGAGTACCAGGGAGTACATGGATGTATCTGGGAGTACCAGGGAGTACATGGATGTATCTGGGAGTACCAGGGAGTACATGGATGTATCTGGGAGTACCAGTAAGTACAAGGGAGTACATGGATGTATCTGGGAGTACCAGGGAGTACATGGATGTATCTGGGAGTACCAGGGAGTACATGGATGTATCTGGGAGTACCAGGGAGTACATGGATGTATCTGGGAGTACCAGTAAGTACAAGGGAGTACATGGATGTATCTGGGAGTACCAGGGAGTACATGGATGTATCTGGGAGTACCAGGAAGTACAAGGGAGTACATGGATGTATCTGGGAGTACCAGGAAGTACAAGGGAGTACATGGATGTATCTGGGAGTACCAGGAAGTACAAGGGAGTACATGGATGTATCTGGGAGTACCAGTAAGTACAAGGGAGTGCATGGATGTATCTGGGAGTACCAGGAAGTACCAGGGAGTACATGGATGTATCTGGGAGTACCAGTAAGTACAAGGGAGTACATGGATGTATCTGGGAGTACTAGTAAGTACAAGGGAGTACATGGATGTATCTGGGAGTACCAGGAAGTACCAGGGAGTACATGGATGTATCTGGGAGTACCAGTAAGTACAAGGGAGTACATGGATGTACCAGGGAGTACCAGGGAGTACATAGATGTATCTGGGAGTACCAGGAAGTACCAGGAAGTACCAGGAAGTACCAGGGAGTACCTGTTAAATCGTAGGTATAGTAGATGGTAGATGGTAGATGTGAGACAATAGATGGTAGATGTGAGACAATAGATGGTAGATGTGAGACAATAGATGGTAGATGTGTGACAATAGATGGTAGATGTGACACAATAGATGGTAGATGTGACACAATAGATGGCAGATGTGAGACAATAGATGGTAGATGTGAGACAATAGATGGTAGATGTGACACAATAGATGGTAGATGTGAGACAATAGATGGTAGATGTGAGACAATAGATGGTAGATGTGACACAATAGATGGTAGATGTGAGACAATAGATGGTAGATGTGAGACAATAGATGGTAGATGTGTGACAATAGATGGTAGATGTGAGACAATAGATGGTAGATGTGAGACAATAGATGGTAGATGTGACACAATAGATGGTAGATGTGAAACAATAGATGGTAGATGTGAGACAATAGATGGTAGATGTGAGACAATAGATGGTAGATGTGACACAATAGATGGTAGATGTGAGACAATAGATGGTAGATGTGACACAATAGATGGTAGATGTGAGACAATAGATGGTAGATGTGACACAATAGATGGTAGATGTGAGACAATAGATGGTAGATGTGAGACAATAGATGGTAGATGTGAGACAATAGATGGTAGATGTGTGACAATAGATGGTAGATGTGACACAATAGATGGTAGATGTGACACAATAGATGGTAGATGTGACACAATAGATGGTAGATGTGAGACAATAGATGGTAGATGTGACACAATAGATGGTAGATGTGAGACAATAGATGGTAGATGTGAGACAATAGATGGTAGATGTGAGACAATAGATGGTAGATGTGAGACAATAGATGGTAGATGTGAGACAATAGATGGTAGATGTGACACAATAGATGGTAGATGTGACACAATAGATGGCAGATGTGAGACAATAGATGGTAGATGTGACACAATAGATGGTAGATGTGAGACAATAGATGGTAGATGTGACACAATAGATGGTAGATGTGACACAATAGATGGTAGATGTGACACAATAGATGGTAGATGTGAGACAATAGATGGTAGATGTGACACAATAGATGGTAGATGTGACACAATAGATGGTAGATGTGAGACAATAGATGGTAGATGTGACACAATAGATGGTAGATGTGACACAATAGATGGTAGATGTGAGACAATAGATGGTAGATGTGAGACAATAGATGGTAGATGTGAGACAATAGATGGTAGATGTGAGACAATAGATGGTAGATGTGAGACAATAGATGGTAGATGTGACACAATAGATGGTAGATGTGAGACAATAGATGGTAGATGTGTGACAATAGATGGTAGATGTGACACAATAGATGGTAGATGTGACACAATAGATGGCAGATGTGAGACAATAGATGGTAGATGTGAGACAATAGATGGTAGATGTGACACAATAGATGGTAGATGTGAGACAATAGATGGTAGATGTGAGACAATAGATGGTAGATGTGACACAATAGATGGTAGATGTGAGACAATAGATGGTAGATGTGAGACAATAGATGGTAGATGTGTGACAATAGATGGTAGATGTGAGACAATAGATGGTAGATGTGAGACAATAGATGGTAGATGTGACACAATAGATGGTAGATGTGAAACAATAGATGGTAGATGTGAGACAATAGATGGTAGATGTGAGACAATAGATGGTAGATGTGACACAATAGATGGTAGATGTGAGACAATAGATGGTAGATGTGACACAATAGATGGTAGATGTGAGACAATAGATGGTAGATGTGACACAATAGATGGTAGATGTGAGACAATAGATGGTAGATGTGAGACAATAGATGGTAGATGTGAGACAATAGATGGTAGATGTGTGACAATAGATGGTAGATGTGACACAATAGATGGTAGATGTGACACAATAGATGGTAGATGTGACACAATAGATGGTAGATGTGAGACAATAGATGGTAGATGTGACACAATAGATGGTAGATGTGAGACAATAGATGGTAGATGTGAGACAATAGATGGTAGATGTGAGACAATAGATGGTAGATGTGAGACAATAGATGGTAGATGTGAGACAATAGATGGTAGATGTGAGACAATAGATGGTAGATGTGAGACAATAGATGGTAGATGTGAGACAATAGATGGTAGATGTGACACAATAGATGGTAGATGTGACACAATAGATGGTAGATGTGACACAATAGATGGTAGATGTGAGACAATAGATGGTAGATGTGAGACAATAGATGGTAGATGTGAGACAATAGATGGTAGATGTGACACAATAGATGGTAGATGTGTGACAATAGATGGTAGATGTGAGACAATAGATGGTAGATGTGACACAATAGATGGTAGATGTGACACAATAGATGGTAGATGTGACACAATAGATGGTAGATGTGAGACAATAGATGGTAGATGTGACACAATAGATGGTAGATGTGAGACAATAGATGGTAGATGTGACACAATAGATGGTAGATGTGACACAATAGATGGTAGATGTGAGACAATAGATGGTAGATGTGAGACAATAGATGGTAGATGTGACACAATAGATGGTAGATGTGAGACAATAGATGGTAGATGTGACACAATAGATGGTAGATGTGACACAATAGATGGTAGATGTGACACAATAGATGGTAGATGTGACACAATAGATGGTAGATGTGAGACAATAGATGGTAGATGTGAGACAATAGATGGTAGATGTGACACAATAGATGGTAGATGTGAGACAATAGATGGTAGATGTGACACAATAGATGGTAGATGTGACACAATAGATGGTAGATGTGACACAATAGATGGTAGATGTGAGACAATAGATGGTAGATGTGACACAATAGATGGTAGATGTGAGACAATAGATGGTAGATGTGAGACAATAGATGGTAGATGTGACACAATAGATGGTAGATGTGAGACAATAGATGGTAGATGTGAGACAATAGATGGTAGATGTGAGACAATAGATGGTAGATGTGACACAATAGATGGTAGATGTGAGACAATAGATGGTAGATGTGACACAATAGATGGTAGATGTGACACAATAGATGGTAGATGTGAGACAATAGATGGTAGATGTGACACAATAGATGGTAGATGTGACACAATAGATGGTAGATGTGAGACAAT
>NC_091388.1:2223766-2231266 GCF_038502225.1 Cherax quadricarinatus | reverse complement strand
CTCTCACTCTCTCTCACTCTCTCTCTCTCTCTCTCTCTCACTCACTCACTCTCTCTCTCTCTCTCTCTCTCTCTCTCTCTCTCACTCTCTCTCTCTCTCTCTCTCTCTGTCTCTCTCTCTCTCTCTCTCTCTCTCTCTCTCTCTCTCTCTCTCTCTCTCTCTCTCTCTCTCTCTCTCTCTCTCTCTCTCTCACTCTCTCTCACTCTCTCTCTCTCTCACTTAACTAATCTTAGGTAAAAATCACGAAATATTTTAGTCAGAATTATTGGTTCGTATTATTGTCGATTTTTTCAGACAATATTGAATGAACTGCGTTATAAAGGCAGTGAAAAAGGCAAGTGAAAAGGCAGTGAAAAGGCGGTGAAAAAGGCAGTGAAAAGGCAGTGAAAAGGCAGAGAAAGGCAGGTGAAAAAGGCAGTGAGAAAGGCAGTGAAAAAGGCAGTGAAAAAGGCAGTGAGGAAGGCAGTGAAAAGGCAGTGAGAAGGCGGGAAAAGGCGGTGAAAAGGCAGTGAGAAAGGCAGGTGAAAAGGCAGTGAAAAAGGCGGTGAAAAGGCGGTGAAAAGGCGGTGAAAAGGCGGTGAAAAGGCGGTGAAAAGGCGGTGAAAAAGGCGGTGAAAAGGCGGTGAAAAGGCGGTGAAAAGGCGGTGAAAAGGCGGTGAAAAGGCGGTAGAAAAGGCGTGAAAAGGCGGTGAAAAGGCGTGAAAAGGCGGTGAAGGCAAGGTGAAAAGGCGGTGAAAAGGCGGTGGAAAGCAGAAAGGTGAAAAGGCAGTGAGAAGGCGGTGAGAAGGCAGTGAGAAAGGTGTGAAAAGGCAGTGAAAAGGCGGTGAAAGGCGGTGAAAAAGGCGGTGAAAAGGCGGTGAAAAGGCGGTGAAAAGGCGGTGAAAAGGCGGTAGAAAAGGCGGTGAAAAGGCGGTGAAAAGGCGGTGAGAAGGCGGTGAGAAGGCGGTGAAAGGCAGTGAAGGCGGTGAAAAGGCGGTGAAAAGGCGGTGAAAAGGCGGTGAAAAAGGCGGTGAAAAGGCGGTGAAAAGGCGGTGAAAAGGCGGTGAGAAGGCAGTGAAAAAGGCAGTGAAAAAGGCAGTGAAAAAGGCAGTGAAAAAGGCAGTGAAAAAGGCAGTGAAAAAGGCAGTGAAAAAGGCAGTGAAAAAGGCAGTGAAAAAGGCAGTGAAAAAGGCAGTGAAAAAGGCAGTGAGAAAGGCAGTGAAAAAGGCAGTGAGAAAGGCAGTGAAAAAGGCAGTGAAAAAGGCAGTGAAAAAGGCAGTGAAAAAGGCAGTGAAAAAGGCAGTGAAAAAGGCTTTTTTTTTAATGGCTTAGTTCATTAATAGACCCATTATGGTATGCACACTACACAGTGAAGAGGCAGCGCCAGGAGCTGAGTCTCGACCCCTGCAAAATTAGGTGAGTACACACACACACACACACACACACACACACACACACACACACACACACACACACACACACACACACACATACACACACACACACATACACACACACACACACACACACACACACACACACACACACACACACACACACACACACACACACTGTCTCTATCTCATTTTCTCTTTATTATCTCTCCTATTTACTTTAATAGAGATAACTTTACTGAGATCTCTGGCAGAGAGAGAGAGAGATTCTAGACAGATGTGCTTGTCTGCTGTCACCTGTCTATCTGTGTCACTCAGTGTCTGCTGGCCCTGTCTACCTGTCTGCACCTGCCGTCGGTGGTAAGGCTGGCGACTCACAACCGTAGGGACCAGGGTTTGATTCCCGGGTTTGATGTAAAGTGTAGGGCTGAGTGTACACAGTGAGAGGTGTACATCTGTGTGTATACAATGAAAGGTGTACATCTGTGTGTATACAATGAGAGGTGTGTGCTCCTGGTTCCTGGTTCCTTTTTCCTGGTTCCTTGTTCTTGGTTCCTTGCTGCTTCTTGGTTCTTTCTTCCTGGTTCCTTATTCATTGCTTCTGGTTCCTGATCCCTTGTTCCTGGTTCCTAGTTCCTGGTTCCTAGTTCCTGGTTCCTGGTTCCTGGTTCCTGGTTTCTGGTTCCTGGTTCCTGGTTCCTGGTTTCTGGTTCCTGGTTCCTTGTTCCTGGTTCCTAGTTCCTGGTTCCTAGTTCCTGGTTTCTGGTTCCTGGCTCCTCTTGGCTGGAAAGAAATATTCTTGAATCAACGGTTACAAAACCTTCACTATATAACACTAATCTTGGATTATACAAACTTGATTCTTTTAAAATTTAAATGATTGTGGCCTGGTCTCAGACCGCGCCGCGGGGGCGTTGACCCCCGAAACCCTCTCCAGGTACACTCCAGGTATAACCTTAGCTGTCCGACCCTTGTGGGTTTAGCGCTTATGATTATAACAGTGTACATAACTCTAAGCTGGAGTCTCATGTTATTTTTTTGTACTGTGGTAAATGTTCCTGCTGTCTTGTGGTAGAGAAGTGTCTGCTGGTGTTCCTGCTTGGCATTCTGCTTGGCACTCTGATTGACACTTCTTGGTGCCAGTGCTGTGAACCAATCTACCTTCACTTCCCTGTGGTGGTGGTAGTAGTGGTAGTACCTGTGGTGGTGGTAGTAGTGGTAGTACCTGTGGTGGTGGTAGTAGTGGTAGTACCTGTGGTGGTGGTAGTAGTGGTAGTACCTGTGGTGGTGGTAGTAGTGGTAGTACCTGTGGTGGTGGTAGTAGTGGTAGTACCTGTGGTGGTGGTAGTAGTGGTAGTACCTGTGGTGGTGGTAGTAGTGATAGTACCTGTGGTGGTGGTAGTAGTGGTAGTACCTGTGGTGGTGGTAGTAGTGGTAGTACCTGTGGTGGTGGTAGTAGTGGTAGTACCTGTGGTGGTGGTAGTAGTGGTAGTACCTGTGGTGGTGGTAGTAGTGGTAGTACCTGTGGTGGTGGTAGTAGTGGTAGTACCTGTGGTGGTGGTAGTAATGGTAGTACCTGTGGTGGTGGTAGTAGTGGTAGTACCTGTGGTGGTGGTAGTAGTGGTAGTACCTGTGGTGGTGGTAGTAGTACTTGTGGTTGTAGAAGTAGTTGTGGTGGTAGTTGTAGTACTTGCTATAGTAGTTGTTGTTATACTTGTGGTGGTAGTAGTTGTGGTGGTAGTAGCAAATGTGGCAGTAGTTGTAATTGTCGCAGAAGTACTTGTAGCGGTAGTAGTAGTAGTAGTTATAGTACTTGTTGTAGCAGTAGTAGTAGTTGTTGTGGTAGTAGTATAGGTGTTGTGGTAGTAGTAGTAGTAGTTACAGTAGTTGTGGTAGTAGTAGTAGTAGCAGCAGTAGATATGTGATGGCAACGTTTATTGTTCGAGGAGAATTCTTGCCAATACTTCAGAGATAATGAAGTTTCCTTGATTCTAGTCAGCAGTGTTAGTAACAGTTACTAATGATGATTCAAGACATTTACGTCTAGGGAAACTGGGTTCTCTAATCACCAGTCTGGCATCGTTTAATTTCACCAAGTGGCTGGCAGAATTCCAGCGTTGTACGCAGGTACTGTTCAAATTATTGTTCCTATATGCATTAATGTCTTCATTGTGACGTATTTCGAGGGTTCTTCCTGTTTCTCCAATATATGTTTTGTCACAGCCTCCACAAGGGATAGTTTTAAGTCCTTTGTTGATTGGTTCAGTGTTTTTGAATTTCGTTCTAGTTACATCTTTTATGGAAGTGCTGGTTGTGATGGCGTCTCTAGTGTTAGCTTGTGTTAACAGTGTTACACTGAGTGGCCAAGGTATGTGACAGTGTTACACTGTGTGGCCATGGTGTGTGTCAGAGTTACACAGGTTAATAATACAATACAACCCGGCTGTAATGTTGTGATCATAACAGTGTAGCTGGGTGAAGGTCTGGTGTATATTTGTACAGTCGTCAAGGAACTCTGGACACTAAATTCAGTATTATGCTCGTAGGAAAAATCCAGTGATGTTGCCCCTTTTGGTCTTAGTATCTTGACTGGAACAGAAGTATGTGAGGTGTCCAGACCACCTCTTGACTGGAATAGAAGTATGTGAGGTGTCCAGACCACCTCTTGACTGGAATAGAAGTATGTGAGGTGCCCAGACCATCTCTTGACTGGAATAGCAGTATGTGAGGTGTCCAGACCACCTCTTGACTGGAATAGAAGTATGTGAGGTGTCCAGACCACCTCTTGACTGGAATAGAAGTATGTGAGGTGTCCAGACCATCTCTTGACTGGAATAGAAGTATGTGAGGTGTCCAGACCATCTCTTGACTGGAATAGAAGTATGTGAGGTGTCCAGACCATCTCTTGACTGGAATAGAAGTATGTGAGGTGTCCAGACCATCTCTTGACTGGAATAGAAGTATGTGAGGTGTCCAGACCACCTCTTGACTGGAATAGAAGTATGTGAGGTGTCCAGACCATCTCTTGACTGGAATAGAAGTATGTGAGGTGTCCAGACCATCTCTTGACTGGAATAGAAGTATGTGAGGTGTCCAGACCATCTCTTGACTGGAATGGAAGTATGTGAGGTGTCCAGACCACCTCTTGACTGGAATAGAAGTATGTGAGGTGTCCAGACCACCTCTTGACTGGAATAGAAGTATGTGAGGTGTCCAGACCATCTCTTGACTGGAATAGAAGTATGTGAGGTGTCCAGACCATCTCTTGACTGGAATAGAAGTATGTGAGGTGTCCAGACCATCTCTTGACTGGAATAGAAGTATGTGAGGTGTCCAGACCACCTCTTGACAGGAATAGAAGTATGTGAGGTGTCCAGACCATCTCTTGACTGGAATAGAAGTATGTGAGGTGTCCAGACCATCTCTTGACTGGAATAGAAGTATGTGAGGTGTCCAGACCACCTCTTGACTGGAATAGAAGTATGTGAGGTGTCCAGACCACCTCTTGACTGGAATAGAAGTATGTGAGGCGTCCAGACGACCTCAACAACCCTTCCTTTGACGAAAAGGAATAAAAACGTAGGTGGGTGAAGGCTGGTGTTTGTACACTCCTCATCAGGTAACTCCAATGTTGGTGGGGTTGAAGGCTATCAACTGTACTTGGGTGATGAAGTGTACATGTAAGGTGTACATGAGCACTCGTACAGCGGGTGAGGGGTAGCGTGAGGTAGTACATTACAGCAGAGGGGGCTGTAATGCGGTAATTACTGCTGTTCCAGCAGCAACAATTACCTCAGTGACAAATGCCTGCAGGCCAGGTCATTAAGATTTACCTTAGTGCTAATGAATTTACCTCAACCTGTTATTTGAGGTAGAGGAAAGGGAAGGGAGAGGGCGAGGGGAGGGGAGGAGAGAGGAGAAGTTGGGAGGGAGAGGGCAGGAGGGAGGGAGGGAGGGGTTTAAAATGTAAGGGAAGGAAGGAAGGGAGGGAATAAGGTAGGGAAGAGATAGAAAGACGAGGAGAGAGAAAGGTAGAAGGGGAATAGAGATAGAGAGAGAGTGAGAGAGAGAGACACATGCGTGAGTATTGCCAATTATGTGTGAGGTGCGTGATGTAACAGTTGTGTCTTGGTCCACTGTACCTTATACTGACTCACTCCTTATACACTCCTTATATATATATATATATATATATGTCGTGCCGAATAGGCAGAACTTGCGATCTTGGCTTAAATAGCAACGCTCATGTTGCCATATAAGACAAGTGAATATTTGTGTATGCAATAATTTCGCCAAAATCATTCTGAACCTAACTAAAAAAATATATTTCACTGTGTTTGTTTAGTATTAAATTATTGTAAACAAATCTAAAATATATTTAGTTGGGTTGGGCTAAAATAAATTGTTTTTGGTATAATAAGGTTAGGTAAGTTTTCTAAGATTCTTTTGGTGCAAAATTATAAATTTTTACATCAACATTAATGAAAAATATATATCTTTAAACGTATAAGAGAAAATTTCAGAAAAGACTTAATTTTAAATGAGTTCTTGCTAATTGACCAGTTTTACATATTCGGCACGACATATATATATATATATATATATATATATATATATATATATATATATATATATATATATATAAGATATGATGTAGGGCGAAATGACAGTAGTTTGTTGGATTATGTATTGGTAGATAAAAGACTGTTGAGTAGACTTCAGGATATACATGTTTATAGAGGGGCCACAGATATATCAGATCACTTTCTAGTTGTAGCTACACTGAGAGTAAAAGGTAGATGGGATACAAGGAGAATAGAAGCATCAGGGAAGAGAGAGGTGAAGGTTTATAAACTAAAAGAGGAGGCAGTTAGGGAAAGATATAAACAGCTATTGGAGGATAGATGGGCTAATGAGAGCATAGGCAATGGGGTCGAAGAGGTATGGGGTAGGTTTAAAAATGTAGTGTTAGAGTGTTCAGCAGAAGTTTGTGGTTACAGGAAAGTGGGTGCGGGAGGGAAGAGGAGCGATTGGTGGAATGATGATGTAAAGAGAGTAGTAAGGGAGAAAAAGTTAGCATATGAGAAGTTTTTACAAAGTAGAAGTGATGCAAGGAGGGAAGAGTTTATGGAGAAAAAGAGAGAGGTTAAGAGAGTGGTGAAGCAATGTAAAAAGAGAGCAAATGAGAGAGTGGGTGAGATGTTACCAACAAATTTTGTTGAAAATAAGAAAAAGTTTTGGAGTGAGATTAACACGTTAAGAAAGCCTAGAGAACAAATGGATTTGTCAGTTAAAAATAGAAGAGGAGAGTTATTAAATGGAGAGTTAGAGGTATTGGGAAGATGGAGGGAATATTTTGAGGAATTGTTAAATGTTGATGAAGATAGGGAAGCTGTGATTTCGTGTATAGGACAAGGAGGAATAACATCTTGTAGGAGTGAGGAAGAGCCAGTTGTGAGTGTGGGGGAAGTTCGTGAGGCAGTAGGTAAAATGAAAGGGGGTAAGGCACCCGGGATTGATGGGATAAAGATAGAAATGTTAAAAGCAGGTGGGGATATAGTTTTGGAGTGGTTGGTGCAATTATTTAATAAATGTATGGAAGAGGGTAAGGTACCTAGGGATTGGCAGAGAGCATGCATAGTTCCTTTGTATAAAGGCAAAGGGGATAAAAGAGAGTGCAAAAATTATAGGGGGATAAGTCTGCTGAGTATACCTGGTAAAGTGTATGGTAGAGTTATTATTGAAAGAATTAAGAGTAAGACGGAGAATAGGACAGCAGATGAACAGGGAGGCTTTAGGAAAGGTAGGGGGTGTGTGGACCAGGTGTTTACAGTGAAACATATAAGTGAGCAGTATTTAGATAAGGCTAAAGAGGTCTTTGTGGCATTTATGGATTTGGAAAAGGCGTATAACAGGGTGGATAGGGGGGCAATGTGGCAGATGTTGCAGGTGTATGGTGCAGGAGGTAGGTTACTGAAAGCAGTGAAGAGTTTTTACGAGGATAGTGAGGCTCAAGTTAGAGTATGTAGGAAAGAGGGAAATTATTTCCCAGTAAAAGTAGGCCTTAGACAAGGATGTGTGATGTCACCGTGGTTGTTTAATATATTTATAGATGGGGTTGTAAGAG
>NC_091388.1:2213766-2218766 GCF_038502225.1 Cherax quadricarinatus | reverse complement strand
AAGGGCTGGGCATGGTATCGATCCATCCCTGTGATTCATCTGATATGGGACGACGTAAGGTTGTTTGGACACTTGGTGCCGAGAGAACAATGTTTATACAAATTTCTGGTGGATTAGTTTCCTCTAAATATCTTATCCTTATTTCACCAAAAAAAATAAAGCTTATTAGTTTTTGGAATGTTGCAAAAATATCCGCCCTTTATTCCCACATAAATCCCAAAATAATTGGAATATTTCCCAAAATAGTCCACCAGAAAATAGAGAAATTATTATTTTATAATTTCTGTGAATATTATTCCATTTAATTAAGTAATAAAGGAAGAATATTTGACATTAGGTGAATAAGTTACTTCCGAGATATTGGCCGGGAGCGCCGGCCAGCCCCTCGTCTCAAAAATTTTTAGTTTTTTTTCGCGAAAATCGCGTTTGTTTGGGTGTATTTCTTAGTAAACTGATGTTCTAGTGCAGTTATCCTCTTCAAAATACCGTTTTCTCTTACTCGAAAACGACATCGAGAGGAGTAACTCATTTATATCGAAATATTCCCGATGGTCTCTAGCCATATTATGGCTTATTTTATTCAGTCTAGAGTATATAACATGTTTGTGTGCTATTTATAGTGTTTATTATATCATATTAGATCAATTCTGATAGATAAATAAGCCGTAGAGTTGATATATAAGCTGATATAAGCGTAATAATGAAGTGATTTCTCCTGGCACTCTCTGGAGCGGGAACACTGCCCAGCGTTCCCATATAGTGCCAAGTTGGCTCTAAGTCTCCGGATAAGCTCCGCCTACTGTTTTATGATGCCAAATAGTCAGTTATTATATTAGAAAGAATAATGCAAGAAAAAGGGATAAAAACAACGAAAAAATTCCAAAAAATATATGGGCTGAGAGCAGACTCGCTACCATCATCACTGTTACCATACCTGATATAAATGACTATAATTCCTTGTAGAAACGTCGTAGAACATTCATTCTGGTACCACTGTGTTGCCAAAGAGTTAAGCTATTTTTCGGTATAAATAACTCAATTTCCATAATTTTTCGATTTTTTTTGACAGCGCGCTGAAACGCGCTGAAAATTGTGATAAGGCCCCCTGAAGATCTACATTATTTAGTTTATATGTGGCATGGTTATTTACCTGTCCAACATTTCTGCGCAGTATTTTATATGTCGTTATCATGTCTCCCCTGACCCTCCTCTCCTCCAGTGTCATCAGGCCGATTTTCCTTATCCTTTCTTCATAGGACATTCCCCTGAGCTCTGGAACTAACCTTGTCGCGAACCTTTGTACTTTCTCTAATTTCTTGGCGTGCTTGATCAAGTGCGGGTTCCAAACTGGTGCTGCATACTCCAGTATGGGCCTGACGTACACGGTGTACAGTGTCTTGAACGATTCCTTGCTGAGGTATCGGAACGCTATTCTCAGGTTTGCCAGGCGCCCATATGCTGCAGCAGTTATCTGGTTGATGTGTGCCTCCGGAGACATGCTCGGTGTTATACTCACCCAAAGATCTTTCTCTTTGAGTGAGGTTTGCAGTCTTTGGCCACCTAGCCTATACTCTGTCTGTGGTCTTCTGTGCCCTTCCCCGATCTTCATGACTTTGCATTTGGTGGGGTTAAATTCGAGAAGCCATTTGCTGGACCAGGTGTCCAGTCTGTCCAGGTCTCTTTGAAGTCCTGCCTGATCCTCATCTGATTTAATTCTCCTCATTAACTTCACATCATCTTCGAACAGGGACACTTCTGAGTCTATCCCTTCCATCATGTCATTCACATATACCAAAAATAGCACTGGTCCTAGGACCGACCCCTGTGGGACCCCGCTCGTCACAGGCGCCCACTGTGATACCTCATCACGTACCGTGACTCGTTGTTGCCTCCCTGTCAGGTATTCTCTGATCAACTGCAGTGTCCTTCCTGTTATGTGCGCCTGGTCCTCCAGCTTCTGCACTAATCTCTTGTGAGGAACTGTGTCAAAGGCCTTCTTGCAGTCCAAGAAGATGCAATCAACCCACCTCTCTCTCTCGTGTCTTACTTCTGTTACTTTATCATAAAACTCCAGAAGGTTTGTGACACAGGATTTGCCTTCCATGAATCCATGCTGGTTGGCATTTATACTCTTGTTCCACTCCAGGTGCTCCATCACTCTCCTCCTGATAATCTTCTCCATAACTTTGCATACTATACACGTCAGTGACACAGGTCTATAGTTTAGTGCCTCTTTTCTGTCTCCTTTTTTAAAAATGGGAACTACAATTGCCGTCTTCCATACCTCAGGTAGTTGCCCAGTTTCCAGGGATGTGTTGAAAATTGTGGTAAGTGGCACACACAGCATATCCGCTCCCTCTCTAAGGACTCACGGGGAGATGTTGTCCGGTCCCATTGCCTTTGAGGTATCGATATCCCTTAGCAGCTTCTTCACCTCTTCCTCATTTGTATGTATGTCATCCAACACTTGTTGGTATATTCTTTGCTGGTGTCCCCCTCTGGTCTGTCCCCCGAGAGGCCTTCCTGTCTCTACTGTAAATACTTCCTTAAATCTCATGTTGAGCTCCTCACATACCTCTTGATCGTTTCTTGTGAGTTCCCCACCTTCTTTCCTCAGCCTTATCACCTGGTCTTTGACTGTTGTCTTCCTCCTAATGTGGCTATACAGAAGTTTCAGGTCAGACTTGACTTTCGATGCTATATCGTTCTCGTACTGTTGCTGGGCCTCCCTCCTTATCTGTGCATACTCGTTTTTGGCTCTTCTACTAATCTCCTTATTTTCCTGAGTCCTTTGCCTCCTGTACCTTTTCCATTCTCTGGTGCACTTAGTTTTTGCCTCCCTACACCTTCGGGTAAACCAAGGACTCACTTTGGTCTTCCTATTATTTTTTTTTCCTTGGGAACAATCCTTTCCTCTGCCTCCTTGCACTTTGTTGTTACATATTCCATCATCTCGTTTACTGATTTTCCTACCATTTCTCTGTCCCACTGAAACTCCTGTAGGAAGTTCCTCATACCTGCGTAGTCACCCCTTTTGTAGTTTGGCTTTTCCCATTCAGTTCCTGTTACCTTCTCCACTTGTAACTCTACTATATAATCAAAACTCAAAACCACGTGATCGCTAGCTCCAAGGGGCCTCTCGTAAGTGATGTCCTCAATGTCTGAACTGCTCAGGGTGAACACAAGATCCAGTCTTGCTGGCTCATCCTCCCCTCTCTCTCTGGTTGTGTCCCTGACATGTTGATGCATGAGGTTTTCAAGTACCACATCCATCATCTTGGCTCTCCATGTTTCGGGACCCCCATGTGGCTCCAGGTTTTCCCAGTCGATCTCCCTGTGATTGAAATCGCCCATTACCAGTAACTTTGCTCTGCTCGAGTGAGCTCTTCTTGCCACCTCAGCCAGTGTGTCCACCATCACCCTGTTGTTTTCTTCGTACTCCTCTCTTGGCCTCCTGCAGTTCTGTGGTGGGTTATACATCACTCCAATGACTACTTTATGTTCTCCGGACTGAATTGTACCTACAATGTAGTCTCTTTCTCCAATCACGCCCATGCCTTCCATTTCCCCAAATCCCCATCGGTTTTTTATGAGCAGTGCAACCTCTCCTCCCCCTCTACTCCTATCTTTCCTCAGGATCTGATATCCCAGTGGGAAGATTGCATCTGTTATTGTCTCAGCGAGTTTCGTTTCTGTGACTGCTATGATATCTGGGGATTTCTCGCTGATTCTTTCATGCCACTCCTCATATTTATTCGTTATTCTGTCCGCATTTGTGTACCAAACCTTCAGCTTCTTTTCTATCACTGTGGTCTTGGGAGAATATTGGGGTTGGGGGAGTGAGAGCCTTGGTGGGGGCCTATGGGGGGCTGTGGTGTGGGTGGGGTTTGTGATAAGGTGGGTGGGGTCAGAATGCCCATAGGGGGCAGCTGTTGGGGTGAGGTTTGTGATGTGGGGGATGGTGGCAGAAGGAACAGTGTGTGGGTTCTGGTTTAGATTGCTCAGATGTGTTGGGATTGTCGCGGTTGGAGTCCTTCTGCGGGAGTTTCTGCGGGGTGTGTTTGCCCTTCCTCCTGTGTCTGGGTCCTGCTCATCTTTATCATTGCCTCTCGTTCCTCCTTGCGTCTCTGTACTCTCTCTTTCAGTGTAGTCCTTTCTTCTTGTGTTTTGTCGTGATCGAGGTACACTCTCTGGTACCCCTGTTTGTCCCTCAGTCATGCTTTCTCTTGCAGGATCCTGGATCGAGCTGATTCTTCCTTGTGTGTGTGTGTGTGTGTGTGTGTGTGTGTGTGTGTGTGTGTGTGTGTGTGTGTACTCACCTAGTTGTACTCACCTAGTTGAGGTTGCGGGGGTCGAGTCCAAGCTCCTGGCCCCGCCTCTTCACTGGTCGCTACTAGGTCACTCTACCTGAACCATGAGCTTTATCGTATATCTGCTTAAAGCTATGTATGATCCTGCCTCCACTACATCGCTTCCCAAACTATTCCACTTCCTGACTACTCTGTGGCTGAAGAAATACTTCCTAACATCCCTGTGATTCATCTGTGTCTTCAACTTCCAACTGTGTCCCCTTGTTGCTGTGTCCAGTCTCTGGAACATACTGTCTTTGTCCACCTTGTCAATTCCTCTCAGTATTTTGTATGTCGTTATCATGTCCCCACTATCCTGTCCTTCAGTGTCGTCATGTTGATTTCCCTTAACCTCTCCTCGTAGGACATATCTCTTAGCTCTGGGACTAGTCTTGTTGCAAACATTTGCACTTTCTCTAGTTTCTTTACGTGCTTGGCTAGGTGTGGGTTCCAAACTGGTGCACCATACTCAAATATGGGCCTAACGTAGACAGTGTACAGGGTCCAGAACGATTCCTTATTAAGATGTCGGAATGCTGTTCTGAGGTTTGCCAGGCGCCCATATGCTGCAGCAGTTATTTGGTTGATGTGCTCTTCAGGAGATGTGCCTGGTGTTATACTCACCCCAAGATCTTTTTCCTTGAGTGAGGT
>NC_091388.1:2178766-2201266 GCF_038502225.1 Cherax quadricarinatus | reverse complement strand
TTTACTGTCCCATGTGCTTTACTGTCCCAGGTGCTTTACTGTCCCAGGTGCTTTACTGTCCCAGGTGCTTTACTGTCCCAGGTGCTTTACTGTCCCAGGTGCTTTACTGTCCCAGGTGGTTTTCTGTCCAAGGTGTGCTTTACTGTCCCAGGTGCTTTACTGTCCCAGGTTCTTTACTGTCCCAGGTACTTTACTGTCCCAGGTGCTTTACTGTCCCAGGTACTTTACTGTCCCAGGTACTTCTGTCCCAGGTGCTTTACTGTCCCAGGTGCTTTACTGTCCCATGTGCTTTACTGTCCCAGGTGCTTTACTGTCCCAGGTGCTTTACTGTCCCAGGTGCTTTACTGTCCAAGGTGCTTTACTCTCCAAGGTGCTTTACTGTCCCAGGTGCTTTACTGTCCCAGGTGCTTTACTGTCCCAGGTGCTTCACTGTCCCAGGTGCTTTACTGTCCCAGGTGCTTTACTGTCCCAGGTGCTTTACTGTCCCAGGTGCTTTACTGTCCCAGGTGCTTTACTGTCCCAGGTGCTTTACTGTCCCAGGTGCTTCACTGTCCCAGGTGCTTTACTGTCCCAGGTGCTTCACTGTCCCATGTGCTTTACTGTCCCAGGTGCTTTACTGTCCCAGGTGCTTTACTGTCTCAGGTGCTTTACTGTCCCTGGTGCTTTACTGTCCCAGGTGCTTTACTGTCCCAGGTGCTTTACTGTCCCAGGTGCTTTACTCTCCCAGGTGCTTTACTCTCCCAGGTACTTCACTGTCCCAGGTGCTTTACTGTCCCAGGTGCTTTACTGTCCCAGGTGCTTCACTGTCCCAGGTGCTTTACTGTCCCAGGTGCTTTACTGTCCCAGGTGCTTTACTGTCCCAGGTGCTTTACTGTCCCAGGTGCTTTACTGTCCCAGGTGCTTTACTGTCCCAGGTACCTCACTGTCCCGGGTGCTTTACTGTCCCAGGTGCTTTACTGTCCCAGGTGCTTTACTGTCCCAGGTGCTTTAATGTCCCAGGTGCTTTACTGTCCCAGGTGCTTTACTGTCCCAGGTGCTTTACTGTCCCAGGTGCTTTACTGTCCCAGGTGCTTTACTGTCCCAGGTGCTTCACTGTCCCAGGTGCTTTACTGTCCCAGGTACTTTACGGTCCCAGGTGCTTTACTGTCCCAGGTACTTTACTGTCCCAGGTGCTTTACTGTCCCAGGTGCTTTACTGTCCCAGGTGCTTTACTGTCCCAGGTGCTTTACTGTCCCAGGTACTTTACTGTCCCAGGTACTTTACTGTCCCAGGTGCTTTACTGTCTCAGGTACTTTACTGTCCCAGGTACTTTACTGTCCCAGGTGCTTTACTGTCCCAGGTGCTTTACTGTCCCAGGTGCTTTACTGTCCCAGGTGCTTTACTGTCCCAGGAACTTTACTGTCCCAGGTACTTTACTGTCCCAGGTGCTTTACTGTCCCAGGTGCTTTACTGTCCCAGGTGCTTTACTGTCCCAGGTGCTTTACTGTCAAAGGTGCTTTACTGTCCCAGGTACTTTACTGTCCCAGGTACTTTACTGTCCCAGGTACTTTACTGTCCCAGGTACTTTACTGTCCCAGGTGCTTTACTGTCCCAGGTGCTTTACTCTCCCAGGTGCTTTACTGTCCCAGGTGCTTTACTGTCCAAGGTGCTTTACTGTCCCAGGTGCTTTACTGTCCCAGGTGCTTTACTGTCCCAGGTGCTTTACTCTCCCAGGTGCTTTACTGTCCCAGGTGCTTTACTGTCCCAGGTGCTTTACTCTCCCAGGTGCTTTACTGTCCCAGGTACTTCACTGTCCCAGATGCTTTACTCTCCCAGGTGCTTTACTGTCCCAGGTGCTTCACTGTCCCAGGTGCTTTACTGTCCCAGGTGCTTTACTGTCCCAGGTGCTTTACTGTCCCAGGTGCTTTACTGTCCCAGGTGCTTTACTGTCCCAGGTGCTTTACTGTCCAAGGTGCTTTACTGTCCCAGGTGCTTTACTGTCCCAGGTGCTTTACTGTCCCAGGTGCTTTACTGTCCCAGGTGCTTTACTGTCCCAGGTGCTTTACTGTCCCAGGTGCTTTACTCTCCCAGGTGCTTTACTGTCCCAGGTACTTCACTGTCCCAGATGCTTTACTCTCCCAGGTGCTTTACTGTCCCAGGTGCTTTACTGTCCCAGGTACTTTACTGTCCCAGGTACTTTACTGTCCCAGGTGCTTTACTGTCCCAGGTACTTTACTGTCCCAGGTACTTTACTGTCCCAGGTGCTTTACTGTCCCAGGTGCTTTACTGTCCCATGTGCTTTACTGTCCCAGGTGCTTTACTGTCCCAGGTGCTTTACTGTCCCAGGTGCTTTACTGTCCCAGGTGCTTTACTCTCCAAGGTGCTTTACTGTCCCAGGTGCTTTACTGTCCCAGGTGCTTTACTGTCCCAGGTGCTTCACTGTCCCAGGTGCTTTACTGTCCCAGGTGCTTTACTGTCCCAGGTGCTTTACTGTCCCAGGTGCTTTACTGTCCCAGGTGCTTTACTGTCCCAGGTGCTTCACTGTCCCAGGTGCTTTACTGTCCCAGGTGCTTCACTGTCCCATGTGCTTTACTGTCCCAGGTGCTTTACTGTCCCAGGTGCTTTACTGTCTCAGGTGCTTTACTGTCCCTGGTGCTTTACTGTCCCAGGTGCTTTACTGTCCCAGGTGCTTTACTGTCCCAGGTGCTTTACTCTCCCAGGTGCTTTACTCTCCCAGGTACTTCACTGTCCCAGGTGCTTTACTGTCCCAGGTGCTTTACTGTCCCAGGTGCTTCACTGTCCCAGGTGCTTTACTGTCCCAGGTGCTTTACTGTCCCAGGTGCTTTACTGTCCCAGGTGCTTTACTGTCCCAGGTGCTTTACTGTCCCAGGTGCTTTACTGTCCCAGGTGCTTTACTGTCCCAGGTACCTCACTGTCCCGGGTGCTTTACTGTCCCAGGTGCTTTACTGTCCCAGGTGCTTTACTGTCCCAGGTGCTTTAATGTCCCAGGTGCTTTACTGTCCCAGGTGCTTTACTGTCCCAGGTGCTTTACTGTCCCAGGTGCTTTACTGTCCCAGGTGCTTTACTGTCCCAGGTGCATCACTGTCCCAGGTGCTTTACTGTCCCAGGTACTTTACTGTCCCAGGTGCTTTACTGTCCCAGGTACTTTACTGTCCCAGGTGCTTTACTGTCCCAGGTGCTTTACTGTCCCAGGTGCTTTACTGTCCCAGGTGCTTTACTGTCCCAGGTACTTTACTGTCCCAGGTACTTTACTGTCCCAGGTGCTTTACTGTCTCAGGTACTTTACTGTCCCAGGTGCTTTACTGTCCCAGGTGCTTTACTGTCCCAGGTGCTTTACTGTCCCAGGTGCTTTACTGTCCCAGGAACTTTACTGTCCCAGGTACTTTACTGTCCCAGGTGCTTTACTGTCCCAGGTGCTTTACTGTCCCAGGTGCTTTACTGTCCCAGGTGCTTTACTGTCAAAGGTGCTTTACTGTCCCAGGTACTTTACTGTCCCAGGTACTTTACTGTCCCAGGTGCTTTACTGTCCCAGGTGCTTTACTGTCCCAGGTGCTTTACTGTCTCAGGTACTTTACTGTCCCAGGTACTTTACTGTCCCAGGTGCTTTACTGTCCCAGGTGCTTTACTCTCCCAGGTGCTTTACTCTCCCAGGTACTTCACTGTCCCAGGTGCTTTACTGTCCCAGGTGCTTTACTGTCCCAGGTGCTTCACTGTCCCAGGTGCTTTACTGTCCCAGGTGCTTTACTGTCCCAGGTGCTTTACTGTCCCAGGTGCTTTACTGTCCCAGGTGCTTTACTGTCCCAGGTGCTTTACTGTCCCAGGTGCTTTACTGTCCCAGGTACCTCACTGTCCCGGGTGCTTTACTGTCCCAGGTGCTTTACTGTCCCAGGTGCTTTACTGTCCCAGGTGCTTTAATGTCCCAGGTGCTTTACTGTCCCAGGTGCTTTACTGTCCCAGGTGCTTTACTGTCCCAGGTGCTTTACTGTCCCAGGTGCTTTACTGTCCCAGGTGCTTCACTGTCCCAGGTGCTTTACTGTCCATGGTACTTTACTGTCCCAGGTACTTTACTGTCCCAGGTGCTTTACTGTCCCAGGTGCTTTACTGTCCCAGGTGCTTTACTGTCCCAGGTGCTTTACTGTCCCAGGTACTTTACTGTCCCAGGTACTTTACTGTCCCAGGTGCTTTACTGTCTCAGGTACTTTACTGTCCCAGGTACTTTACTGTCCCAGGTGCTTTACTGTCCCAGGTGCTTTACTGTCCCAGGTGCTTTACTGTCCCAGGTGCTTTACTGTCCCAGGAACTTTACTGTCCCAGGTACTTTACTGTCCCAGGTGCTTTACTGTCCCAGGTGCTTTACTGTCCCAGGTGCTTTACTGTCCCAGGTGCTTTACTGTCAAAGGTGCTTTACTGTCCCAGGTACTTTACTGTCCCAGGTACTTTACTGTCCCAGGTACTTTACTGTCCCAGGTACTTTACTGTCCCAGGTGCTTTACTGTCCCAGGTGCTTTACTCTCCCAGGTGCTTTACTGTCCCAGGTGCTTTACTGTCCAAGGTGCTTTACTGTCCCAGGTGCTTTACTGTCCCAGGTGCTTTACTGTCCCAGGTGCTTTACTGTCCCAGGTGCTTTACTGTCCCAGGTGCTTTACTGTCCCAGGTGCTTTACTCTCCCAGGTGCTTTACTGTCCCAGGTACTTCACTGTCCCAGATGCTTTACTCTCCCAGGTGCTTTACTGTCCCAGGTGCTTCACTGTCCCAGGTGCTTTACTGTCCCAGGTGCTTTACTGTCCCAGGTGCTTTACTGTCCCAGGTGCTTTACTGTCTCAGGTGCTTTACTGTCCCAGGTGCTTTACTGTCCCAGGTGCTTTACTGTCCCAGGTGCTTTACTGTCCCAGGTGCTTTACTGTCCCAGGTGCTTTACTGTCCCAGGTGCTTCACTGTCCCAGGTGCTTTACTCTCCCAGGTACTTTACTGTCCCAGGTGCTTTACTGTCCCAGGTGCTTCACTGTCCCAGGTGGTTTACTGTCCCAGGTGCTTTACTGTCCCAGGTGCTTTACTGTCCCAGGTGCTTTACTGTCCCAGGTGCTTTACTGTCCCAGGTACTTTACTGTCCCAGGTGCTTTACTGTCCCAGGTACTTCACTGTCCCAGGTGCTTTACTGTCCCAAATGCTTTACTGTCCCAGGTGCTTTACTGTCCCATGTGCTTTACTGTCCCAGGTGCTTTACTGTCCCAGGTGCTTTACTGTCCCAGGTGCTTTACTGTCCCAGGTACTTCACTGTCCCAGGTGCTTTACTGTCCCAGGTGCTTCACTATCCCAGGTGCTTTACTGTCCCAGGTGCTTTACTGTCCCATGTGCTTTACTGTCCCAGGTGCTTCACTGTCCCAGGTGCTTTACTGTCCCAGGTGTTTTACTGTCCCATATGTTTACTGTCCCAGGTGCTTTACTGTCCCAGGTGCTTTACTGTCCCTGGTGCTTTACGGTTCCAGGTGCTTTACTGTCCCAGGTGCTTTACTGTCCCAGGTGCTTTACTGTCCCAGGTGCTCTACTGTCCCAGGTGCTTTACTGTCCCATGTGCTTTACTGTCCCAGGTGCTTTACTATCCCAGGTGCTTTACTGTCCCAGGTGCTCTACTGTCCCAGGTGCTTTACTGTCCTATGTGCTTTACTGTCCCAGGTGCTTCACTGTCCCAGGTGCTTTACTGTCCCAGGTGCTTTATTGTCCCAGGTGCTTTACTGTCCCAGGTACTTTATTGTCCCAGGTACTTTACTGTCCCAGGTGCTTTACTCTCCCAGGTGCTTTACTGTCCCAGGTGCTTTACTGTCCCAGGTGCTTTACTGTCCCAGGTACTTTACTGTCCCAGGTACTTTACTGTCCCTGGTGCTTTACTCTCCCAGGTGCTTTACTGTCCCAGGTGCTTTACTGTAGCAGGTGCTTTACTGTCCCAGGTGCTTTACTGTCCCAGGTGCTTTACTGTCCCAGGTGCTTCACTGTCCCAGGTGCTTTACTGTCCCAGGTGCTTTACTGTCCCAGGTGCTTTACTGTCCCATGTGCTTTACTGTCCCAGGTGCTTCACTGTCCCAGGTGCTTTACTGTACCAGGTGCTTTACTGTCCCAGGTGCTCTACTGTCCCAGGTGCTTTACTGTCCCAGGTGCATCACTGTCCTAGGTGCTTTACTGTCCCAGGTGCTTTACTGTCCCAGGTGCTTTACTGCCCCAGGTGCTCTACTGTCCCAGGTGCTTTACTGTCCCAGGTGCTTTACTGTCCCAGGTGCTTTACTGTCCCAGGTGCTTTACTGTCCCAGGTGCTTTACTCTCCCAGGTGCTTTACTGTCCCAGGTACTTCACTGTCCCAGGTGCTTTACTGTCCCAGGTGCTTTACTGTCCCAGGTGCTTTACTGTCCCAGGTGCTTTACTGTCCCAGGTGCTTTACTGTCCCAGGTGCTTTACTGTCCCAGGTGCTTCACTGTCCCAGGTGCTTTACTGTCCCAGGTACTTTACTGTCCCAGGTGCTTTACTGTCCCATGTGCTTTACTGTCCCATGTGGTTTACTGTCCCAGGTGCTTTACTGTCCCAGGTGCTTTACTGTCCCAGGTGCTTTACTGTCCCAGGTGCTTTACTGTCCCAGGTGCTTCACTGTCTCATGTGCTTTACTGTCCCAGGTGCTTTACTGTCCCAGGTGCTTTACTCTCCCAGGTGCTTTACTGTCCAAGGTGCTTCACTGTCCCAGGTGCTATACTGTCCCAGGTGCTTTACTCTCCCAGGTGCTTTACTGTCCCATATGCTTTACTGTCCCAGGTGCTTTACTGTCCCATGTGCTTTACTGTCCCAGGTGCTTTACTGTCCCAGGTGCTTTACTCTCCCAGGTGCTTTACTGTCCCAGGTGCTTCACTGTCCCAGGTGCTTTACTGTCCCAGGTGCTTTACTGTCCCAGGTGCTTTACTGTCCCATGTGCTTTACTGTCCCAGGTGCTTTACTGTCCCATGTGCTTTACTGTCCCAGGTGCTTTACTGTCCCATGTGCTTTACTGTCCCAGGTGCTTTACTGTCCCAGGTGCTTTACTGTCCCAGGTGCTTTACTGTCCCAGGTGCTTTACTGTCCCATGTGCTTTACTGTCCCAGGTGCTTTACTGTCCCAGGTGCTTTACTGTCCCATGTGCTTTACTGTCCCAGGTGCTTTACTGTCCCATGTGCTTTACTGTCCCAGGTGCTATACTGTCCCAGGTGCTTTACTGTCCCAGGTGCTTTACTGTCCCAGGTACTTTACTGTCCCAGGTGCTTTACTGTCCCAGGTGCTTTACTGTCCCAGGTGCTTTACTGTCCCAGGTGCTTTACTGTCCCAGGTGCTTTACTGTCCCAGGTGCTTCACTGTCCCAGGTGCTTTACTGTCCCAGGTGCTTTACTGTCCCAGGTGCTTTACTGTCCCATGTGCTTTACTGTCCCAGGTGCTTGACTGTCCCAGGTGCTTTACTGTCCCAGGTGTTTTACTGTCCCACATGTTTACTGTCCCAGGTGCTTTATTGTCCCAGGTGCTTTACTGTCCCAGGTGCTTTACTGTCCCATGTGCTTTACTGTCCCAGGTGCTTCACTGTCCCAGGTGCTTTACTGTCCCAGGTGTTTTACTGTCCCAGGTGCTTTACTGTCAAAGGTGCTTTACTGTCCCTGGTGCTTTACTGTCCCAGGTGCTTTACTGTCCCAGGTGCTTTACTGTCCCAGGTGCTTTACTGTCCCAGGTGCTTTTCTGTCCCAGGTGCTTTACTGTCCCAGGTGCTTTACTGTCCCAGGTGCTTTACTGTCCCAGGTGCTTTACTGTCCCATGTGCTTTACTGTCCCAGGTGCTGTACTGTCCCATGTGCTTTACTGTCCCAGGTGCTCTACTGTCCCAGGTGCTCTACTGTCCCAGGTGCTCTACTGTCCCAGGTGCTCTACTGTCCCAGGTGCTTCACTGTCCCAGGTGCTTCACTGCTCTATGTGTTATAGATGTTTGCTTCACACTGACAATATTGGCCTTGTACATAACAGTAAGTTGCTGCAGGCTGCCCGTCTTGTGGCATAAAAGCTTGTTTCACGCTGTCCTCGAAGTGGATCCAAGTGTTGTATTTTGACAATATTGGCCTTGTACATAACAGTAAGGCCACCCACATCCCTCCTGTGTTGAAGGCTCTGCTGAAATGACAGATCTATCCAGGATGGGTCCAGGCGAGAGATGAGACGTCTTGCTCTGTTCTCTACTCTGTCAAGCAGTCGCAGATGAGAGGGGGGGCAGGCAAACCAAGAAAGTGGAGCATACTCAATGTGTGAGCGTACTTGTGCCTCGTACAGGATCTTGCAACCCCTACTGTCAAGCAGATGCGAGATACGGCGAAGTGCTGTAAGCTTCCTGGCTGCCTTGTTTGCAAGATTTACAACATGGTTCTTCATGGTTAGTTTGGAGTCAAATTTCACCCCAAGGATATCAACTTCTTCTCCAGGTACCAACATCGTCCCATTCATCCTTACTACTGCACCAGCATTACCATCATGGTGCCTAGAGACGATCATCATTTGCGTTTTCTCAGGTGCAAATGTTACTTGCCATCTATTTCCCCAAGCTGATACAGCTCTCAGCTGGTGATTGATGTAGCTTAGAGCAGCTGGCATTTCTTCTCTTGGATAAGTGAATGTCAGTGTACAGTCGTCTGCATATGCATGTGATTCTGGGATGAGATGAAGAAGGTCGTTGAAGTAGACATTCCATAACAATGGACCCAGCACGCTTCCTTGTGGAACACTTGCCCCAATAGGATGTCTTGCTGATTCCGTTCCATTGAGAACTACACTTAGAGATCTACCATGAAGGTAATCACTAAGGAGACGTTGCATAGAGCCTGCAATTCCCAGAGCTTGCTGTTTTGTCAAGAGTCTTTGGTGCTATGCTCCGTCGAAAGCACCAGGAATGTCCAGTGCTACCACACAGCTGACTTTGGATTCATCCAGTGACTGGTGCCACTTAGTGGAGAGGTTTAACAACAGATCAGCAGCAGAGTAACCTTTCCTGAAGCCATATTGACGATCACAAAGTAGTGAGTGGTAGTCAAAAAACTCTGTCATTTGTCTTGAGATTATTGTCTCAAGGATCTTACCAGTGATTGACAGGACTGACACTGGTCTGTAGTTGCTGATTTCTGCTCTGCTCTTCTTTTTGTGAACAGGGACTACATTTGCCTCTTT
This sequence comes from Cherax quadricarinatus, assembly GCF_038502225.1. Classification (NCBI taxonomy): domain Eukaryota; kingdom Metazoa; phylum Arthropoda; class Malacostraca; order Decapoda; family Parastacidae; genus Cherax; species Cherax quadricarinatus. Next base: position 2,192,060 of record NC_091388.1, on the reverse strand, counting down.
CCATAGAGAGGGCCATTTACACTGTACTAGGCAGTGCTGAAAGATGCGAGTTAGAGGTGCTGCTAGCTGGTCTGTACATCTTCTCATCAATCTTGGGCTCAACTTGTCTGGGCCCACAGCCTTTTCTTGGTCAAGCAATTTAAGAAGAAAATGCACCTCCTCCTGCCTTATTGTCACCACTGACAGTTTTGACACAGTTCCTGCATCTAGCCAAGGAGGGTCCCTTGCTGGATCAGGAACTTGAATCTTGGTAGCGAAGTGTTCGGCAAAGAGGTTCGCTTTCTCTTGACTATTAGTAGAGGTGGTCCCATCCTTGACCAGGGACCACCAGGTTTTGGAGCCTACCCTACCTGATGCTAGCTTTCTTTTAGTGTCCACCTCCCATTTAGCAATGGCCCACTTTTCAACGTCACACATATGCCTACAGGCTTGCCTGTGCAAGTTCCTGTTATAGGTGGTAGGATGTCTCTTATACCTTCGCCAAGCTTTGTACTTAGCAGTAGCAGCCTCTCTGCAACGAAAGCCAAACCAAGGCTGATCTGTAGGCTTCGTTACATACTGCCGGTGAGGAATGTGTTCTTGTTGCAGATTAAGGATGTGTCCAGTGAAGGCTTTCACTTGGTTGTCAACATCATCTTGGAGAAGAGCATTCCAATCGGTGGTGGCGAGCTCAGAGCAAAGGGTTGGCCAACTACCTCGTTCCCATAGCCAGGTTGTGCGTGTGAACACCTCACCTCGTTCTGTTGGGATCTTAAGTGTCGTAAACACAGCCTTGTGGTCAGACGATCCAACGTACCCGAGGGGTTGACAAGTGACTATGCCTTCTGCCAGATCACTCACTACTGGGTCGAGGAAGGAGACAGAGATGTGAGTAGGTAAATTAATAGTTTCTCATGTCCAACACTGCAAGAAGGTCATCAAAGTCCCTCTGTATAAGGTGTTGGTTGAGGTCACCAACAATTATAATATATTGACAGTCGTGTTGGGGTGGAAGGGAATCCATATTTTCCATCAGGAAGTTGATGGGGTCTGTATGTTGCCACTGAGGTCTGTACATTGCACATGCTAGTACAGAGGTGCTAGTGTTTATGTTGCCACTGAGGTTTGTACATTGCACATGCTAGTACAGAGGTACTAGTGTTTATGTTGCCACTGAGGTTTGTACATTGCACATGCTAGTACAGAGGTGCTAGTGTTTATGTTGCCACTGAGGTTTGTACATTGCACATGCTAGTACAGAGGTGCTAGTGTTTATGTTGCCACTGAGGTTTGTACATTGCACATGCTAGTACAGAGGTGCTAGTGTTTATGTTGCCACTGAGGTCTCTACATTGCACATGCTAGTACAGAGGTGCTAGTGTTTATACAGAGCTTGAAGAACATCATTTCAAGATGTGTAGGGGTGGCAACATCTATGTGCTGGGCATGAACACTTTTAGAGAAGCACACAGCAACACCACCTCCTTGCCCTTGCCTGTCTCTTCTCATCCATGAGGTGTAGCCAGCAATTCTTGCAAAATTTTCTGGAGTCCTGTCATCCAAAGATGTTTCTACAACAGCTATCATGTCGGGACGTCGAGTGTTCACAAAGCTGTGTGTGAGCTCTCCAACATTAATAATGAAACCTCTAATGTTGGCCGACAGGATGCTGATAGACTGGCTCATGATGTGGTCAGCTTGAGGTGGTGGGTGTGTAGGGAATGTAAGGTGCTGCCCTTGAGAGAGGTAGGGCACTGAGGCAGCTGCAGGGATGTTGGTAGACTGGCTCCTCATGATGTGGTCAGCTTGAGGTGGTGGGTGTGTAAGGCATGTAAGGTGCCTTGCCCTGGAGAGAGGTAGGGCACCGAGGCAGCTGCAGGGATGTTGGTCTGTGGTCTTGTATAAGGCACTATACTACCTGCTGGGCTGAGATAGGAGTACCTGAGCGGCTGACGTGTGAGAGTGTTCACCAATTCAGAGACCCTGCTGGGTTGTTCCGAGAACAGGTCTCGGACTCTCTCTCTCTCTCTCTCTCTCACACACACACACACACAGAGGTTAAAGGAAATCAACCTGACGACACTGGAGGACAGGAGAGATAGGGGGGACATGATAACGACATACAAAATACTGAGAGGAATTGACAAGGTGGACAAAGACAGGATGTTCCAGAGATTGGACACAGTAACAAGGGGACACAGTTAGAAGTTGAAGACACAGATGAATCACAGGGATGTTAGGAAGTATTTCTTCAGCCACAGAGTAGTCAGTAAGTGGAATAGTTTGGGAAGCGATGTAGTGGAGGCAGGATCCATACATAGCTTTAAGCAGAGGTATGATAAAGCTCACGGTTCAGGGAGAGTGACCTAGTAGCGATCAGTGAAGAGGCGGGGCCAGGAGCTCGGACTCGACCCCTGCAACCTCAACTAGGTGAGTACAACTAGGTGAGTACACACTCATTAATAACCCTGGATTATCAATTATCTAACATGATAATTAGAGTCTTCTAAGCGACCTAGAGTAATAACTCAGGTGAGTGGTAGCAGGGTGTAGGTGGTGACCGGGGTGGCGACTCGACCCACCTGCCAGCACATTTAGGCGAGTACAGTAGTACATATTGAGCACTGGTAGGTGCACTAGCCGCCCTGTGAAGTACTAGGTACAAGGAACTACTAGGAGACGGAATAGTAACTAGGTACTAATTACTAGGGTCTAGGGACGTAGAACTAGGAGCTAGGCTTTAATTCCTAGGGACTAAATACTAGGGACTAAGAACTAGGTATTGGATACTAGGGACTAGGGACTAAGAACTAGGTATTAGATACTAGGGACTAGGGACTAAGAACTAGGTATTGGATACTAGGGACTAGGGACTAAGAACTAGGTGTTAGATACTAGGGACTAGGGACTAAGAACTAGGTATTGGATAATAGGGACTAGGGACTAAGAACTAGGTATTGGATACTAGAGACTAGGGACTAAGAACTAGGTATTAGATACTAGGGACTAGAGACTAAGAACTAGGTATTGGATACTAGGGACTAAGAACTAGGTATTGGATAATAGGGACTAGGGACTAAGAACTAGGTTTTGGATACTAGGTATTAGGGATTAAGATCTAGGTATTGGGTACTAGGTACTAGAAACTAAGAACTAAGTATTGGGTACTTGGGACTAAGAACTAGGTATTGGATAATAGGGACTAGGGACTAAGAACTAGGTATTGGATAATAGGGACTAGGGACTAAGAACTAGGTTTTGGATACTAGGTATTAGGGATTAAGATCTAGGTATTGGGTACTAGGTACTAGAGACTAAGAACTAAGTATTGGGTACTAGGGACTAAGAACTAGGTATTGGATAATAGGGACTAGGGACTAAGAACTAAGTATTGGATACTAGGGACTAGGGACTAAGAACTAGGTATTGGGCACTAGGGACTAGGGACTAAGAACTAGGTATTGGGTACTAGGGACTAAGAACTAGGTATTGGATACTAGGGACTAAGAACTAGGTATTGGATAATAGGGACTAGGGACTAAGAACTAGGTATTGGATAATAGGGACTAGGGACTAAGAACTAGGTATTGGGTACCAGGTACTAGAGACTAAGAACTAGGTATTGGGTACTAGGACTAGGTACCAAGTATTAGGTACCAAGTACTAGGTACTAGGGAATCGGTAATAGGTATTAAGGACTGAAATTTAATTATTATTATTATTATTATTATTATTATTATTATTATTATTATTATTATTATTATAAGGTAGGCGTAATAATGGTTATGATTCAGAAATATCAAATATCTTTGAGGCCTGGGCAGCAATTTAGGCCTAATTAGGCCTACCTTAATCATCCCTGGCCATTACTAACACTAATTATGTAACTTCTTAATAATTCCGAGAGTATGATTTATGTCTGCCCCCCTCCCCTTAACCCCCCTCCCCTTAACCCCCATCCCCTTAACCCCCCTCCCCTTAGCCCCCCTCCCCTTAACCCCCCTCCCCTTAACCCCACTCCCCTTAACCCCTCTCCCCCCATTACTAGTCTTCAGGACACCCCCTTCCCCCTCTCCCTTCCCCTCCCCCTTCCCCCTCTCCCTTCCCCCTTCCCCTTTTATTAGCTAGATTTCTAATGGTGAGTAATGGGTGGAATGTACCGTAGGCCTATACTGGGTTGTACTGCAGGCCTATTACTGGGTTGTACTGTAGGATTATTGGGTTGTACTGTAGGCCTATTACTAGGTTGTACTGTAGGCCTATATTGGGTTGTACTGTAGGCATATTACTGGGTTGTGCTGTAGGATTACTGGGTTGTACTGTAGGCCTATTACTGAGTTGTACTGTAGGCCTATTACTGAGTTGTACTGTAGGCCTATTACTGGGTTGCACTGTAGGCCTATTACTGAGTTGTACTCTAGGCCTATTACTGAGTTGTACTCTAGACCTATTATTGGGGGTGTACTGTAGGCCCATTTGGGTTGTACTATAAACAGCAGTCAGCTGATTCTGTTTGTCAGCAGAAAACAGCTGTTGCAGTGAGAGCAGTTAGCTGATGCAGTGACACCAGTCAGCTGATCCAACGACACCAATCAGCTGATTGTGACAACAGTCAGCTGATCCTTGTTTGTCAACACATAACAGCTGATCCACTCATACCAGTCAGCTGATTGTTAACAACAGCTGACCCTCCGCTCGTTAGGGTGCCACACCAGGTGAGGGGGCTGTGGTAGGGGGTGGCAGGGAGTTGTAGGGGGTGGTAGGGGGTGGTAAGGGGGTGGGGGTTGTAGTCTTGGCCCTCACTGGCACCCCGGCTTTAGTATCGACCATGCTTGTCCTAGTTCCCCGGTGCCAGAGCCGCCAAACGACCCACTCGCTGCCGGAAATTGACGTAGTTGTAAGTGTCTAGCGCCAGGGGCTAGAAATTGACTCGCGCGCGATTGACTCGCGTGCGCACCGCCACGGTACCGTAAATTTGCGCGAATGTTGGCCCTTGTTGCGGCGTTGTTAAAGTTGTAATGGAGGTGCGTGGAAATTTAAGTTCTTATTTAGTGACTTTAAAGACTCAGTCTTAAAGGCTGCGTGAGAGAGAGAGAGAGAGAGAGAGAGAGAGAGAGAGAGAGAGAGAGAGAGAGAGAGAATCTCCACAAATCCCTTACATCTTTCCTTTGTACTCATTGTATCACCTTCTCAATATAGGTGGTCAGTCCCTCAGTCATGATAGTAGGTGGTCAGTCCCTCAGTCATGATAGTAGGTGGTCAGTCCCTCAGTCATGATAGTAGGTGGTCAGTCCCTCAGTCATGATAGTAGGTGGTCAGTCCCTCAGTCATGATAGTAGGTGGTCAGTCCCTCAGTCATGATAGTAGGTAGTCAGTCCCTCAGTCATGATAGTAGGTGGTCAGTCCCTCAGTCATGATAGTAGGTAGTCAGTCCCTCAGTCATGATAGTAGGTGGTCAGTCCCTCAGTCATGATAGTAGGTGGTCAGTCCCTCAGTCATGATAGTAGGTGGTCAGTCCCTCAGTCATGATAGTAGGTAGTCAGTCCCTCAGTCATGATAGTAGGTGGTCAGTCCCTCAGTCATGATAGTAGGTGGTCAGTCCCTCAGTCATGATAGTAGGTGGTCAGTCCCTCAGTCATGATAGTAGGTGGTCAGTCCCTCAGTCAAGATAGTAGGTGGTCAGTCCCTCAGTCATGATAGTAGGTGGTCAGTCCCTCAGTCATGATAGTAGGTGGTCAGTCCCTCAGTCATGATAGTAGGTGGTCAGTCCCTCAGTCATGATAGTAGGTGGTCAGTCCCTCAGTCATGATAGTAGGTGGTCAGTCCCTCAGTCATGATAGTAGGTTGTCAGTCCCTCAGTCATGATAGTAGGTGGTCAGTCCCTCAGTCATGATAGTAGGTGGTCAGTCCCTCAGTCATGATAGTAGGTGGTCAGTCCCTCAGTCATGATAGTAGGTGGTCAGTCCCTCAGTCATGATAGTAGGTGGTCAGTACCTCAGTCATGATAGTAGGTGGTCAGTCCCTCAGTCATGATAGTAGGTGGTCAGTCCCTCAGTCATGATAGTAGGTGGTCAGTCCCTCAGTCATGATAGTAGGTGGTCAGTCCCTCAGTCATGATAGTAGGTGGTCAGTCCCTCAGTCATGATAGTAGGTGGTCAGTCCCTCAGTCATGATAGTAGGTGGTCAGTCCCTCAGTCATGATAGTAGGTGGTCAGTCCCTCAGTCATGATAGTAGGTGGTCAGTCCCTCAGTCATGATAGTAGGTGGTCAGTCCCTCAGTCATGATAGTAGGTGGTCAGTCCCTCAGTCATGATAGTAGGTGGTCAGTCCCTCAGTCATGATAGTAGGTGGTCAGTCCCTCAGTCATGATAGTAGGTGGTCAGTCCCTCAGTCATGATAGTAGGTGGTCAGTCCCTCAGTCATGATAGTAGGTGGTCAGTCCCTCAGTCATGATAGTAGGTGGTCAGTCCCTCAGTCATGATAGTAGGTGGTCAGTCCCTCAGTCATGATAGTAGGTGGTCAGTCCCTCAGTCATGATAGTAGGTGGTCAGTCCCTCAGTCATGATAGTAGGTGGTCAGTCCCTCAGTCATGACAGTAGGTGGTCAGTCCCTCAGTCATAATAGTAGGTGGTCAGTCTTTCAGTCATGATAGTAGGGGGTCAGTCCCTCAGTCATGATAGTAGGTGGTCAGTCCCTCAGTCATGATAGTAGGTGGTCAGTACCTCAGTCATGATAGTAGGTGGTCAGTCCCTCAGTCATGATAGTAGGGGGTCAGTCCCTCAGTCATGATAGTAGGTGGTCAGTCCCTCAGTCATGATAGTAGGTGGTCAGTACCTCAGTCATGATAGTAGGTGGTCAGTCCCTCAGTCATGATAGTAGGGGGTCAGTCCCTCAGTCATGATAGTAGGTGGTCAGTCCCTCAGTCATGATAGTAGGTGGTCAGTCCCTCAGTCATGATAGTAGGTGGTCAGTCCCTCAGTCATGATAGTAGGTGGTCAGTCCCTCAGTCATGATAGTTGGTGGTCAGTCCCTCAGTCTTGATAGTAGGTGGTCAGTCCCTCAGTCTTGATAGTAGGTGGTCAGTCCCTCAGTCATGATAGTTGGTGGTCAGTCCCTCAGTCTTGATAGTAGGTGGTCAGTCCCTCAGTCTTGATAGTAGGTGGTCAGTCCCTCAGTCATGATAGTAGGTGGTCAGTCCCTCAGTCTTGATAGTAGGTGGTCAGTCCCTCAGTCATGATAGTAGGTGGTCAGTCCCTCAGTCTTGATAGTAGGTGGTCAGTCCCTCAGTCATGATAGTAGGTGGTCAGTCCCTCAGTCTTGATAGTAGGTGGTCAGTCCCTCAGTCATGATAGTAGGTGGTCAGTCCCTCAGTCATGATAGAAGGTGGTCAGTCCCTCAGTCTTGATAGTAGGTGGTCAGTCCCTCAGTCATGATAGTAGGTGGTCAGTCCCTCAGTCATGATAGTAGGTGGTCAGTCCCTCAGTCTTGATAGTAGGTGGTCAGTCCCTCAGTCATGATAGTAGGTGATCAGTACCTCAGTCATGATAGTAGGTGGTTAGTCCCTCAGTCATGATAGTAGGTGGTCAGTCCCTCAGTCATGATAGTAGGTGGTCAGTCCCTCAGTCTTGATAGTAGGTGGTCAGTCCCTCAGTCATGATAGTAGGTGGTCAGTCCCTCAGTCTTGATAGTAGGTGGTCAGTCCCTCAGTCATGATAGTAGGTGGTCAGTCCCTCAGTCATGATGGTAGGTGGTCAGTCCCTCAGTCTTGATAGTAGGTGGTCAGTCCCTCAGTCATGATAGTAGGTGGTCAGTCCCTCAGTCATGATAGTAGGTGGTCAGTCCCTCAGTCTTGATAGTAGGTGGTCAGTCCCTCAGTCATGATAGTAGGTGATCAGTACCTCAGTCATGATAGTAGGTGGTCAGTCCCTCAGTCATGATAGTAGGTGGTCAGTCCCTCAGTCATGATAGTAGGTGGTCAGTCCCTCAGTCATGATAGTAGGTGGTCAGTCCCTCAGTCATGATAGTAGGTGGTCAGTCCCTCAGTCATGATAGTAGGTGGTCAGTCCCTCAGTCATGATAGTAGGTGGTCAGTCCCTCAGTCATGATAGTAGGTGGTCAGTCCCTCAGTCATGATAGTAGGTGGTCAGTCCCACAGTCATGATAGTAGGTGGTCAGTCCCTCAGTCATGATAGTAGGTGGTCAGTCCCTCAGTCATGATAGTAGGTGGTCAGTCCCTCAGTCATGATAGTAGGTGGTCAGTCCCTCAGTCATGATAGTAGGTGGTCAGTCCCTCAGTCATGATAGTAGGTGGTCAGTCCCTCAGTCATGATAGTAGGTGGTCAGTACCTCAGTCTTGATAGTAGGTGGTCAGTCCCTCAGTCTTGATAGTAGGTGGTCAGTCCCTCAGTCATGATAGTAGGTGGTCAGTCCCTCAGTCTTGATAGTAGGTGGTCAGTCCCTCAGTCTTGATAGTAGGTGGTCAGTCCCTCAGTCATGATAGTAGGTGGTCAGTCCCTCAGTCTTGATAGTAGGTGGTCAGTCCCTCAGTCATGATAGTAGGTGGTCAGTCCCTCAGTCATGATAGTAGGTGGTCAGTCCCTCAGTCATGATAGTAGGTGGTCAGTCCCTCAGTCATGATAGTAGGTGGTCAGTCCCTCAGTCATGATAGTAGGTGGTCAGTCACTCAGTCATGATAGTAGGTGGTCAGTCCCTCAGTCATGATAGTAGGTGGTCAGTCCCTCAGTCATGATAGTAGGTGGTCAGTCCCTCAGTCATGATAGTAGGTGGTCAGTCCCTCAGTCTTGATAGTAGGTGGTCAGTCCCTCAGTCTTGATAGTAGGTGGTCAGTCCCTCAGTCTTGATAGTAGGTGGTCAGTCCCTCAGTCTTGATAGTAGGTGGTCAGTCCCTCAGTCATGATAGTAGGTGGTCAGTCCCTCAGTCTTGATAGTAGGTGGTCAGTCCCTCAGTCATGATAGTAGGTGGTCAGTCCCTCAGTCATGATAGTAGGTGGTCAGTCCCTCAGTCATGATAGTAGGTGGTCAGTCCCTCAGTCATGATAGTAGGTGGTCAGTCGCTCAGTCATGATAGTAGGTGGTCAGTCCCTCAGTCATGATAGTAGGTGGTCAGTATCTCAGTCATGATAGTAGGTGGTCAGTCCCTCAGTCATGATAGTAGGTGGTCAGTCCCTCAGTCATGATAGTAGGTGGTCAGTCCCTCAGTCATGATAGTAGGTGGTCAGTACCTCAGTCATGATAGTAGGTGGTCAGTCCCTCAGTCATGATAGTAGGTGGTCAGTACCTCAGTCATGATAGTAGGTAGTCAGTCCCTCAGTCATGATAGTAGGTGGTCAGTACCTCAGTCATGATAGTAGGTGGTCAGTCCCTCAGTCATGATAGTAGGTGGTCAGTACCTCAGTCATGATAGTAGGTGGTCAGTCCCTCAGTCACCATAGTAGGTGGTCAGTCCCTCAGTCATGATAGTAGGTGGTCAGTACCTCAGTCATGATAGTAGGTAGTCAGTCCCTCAGTCATGATAGTAGGTGGTCAGTCCCTCAGTCATGATAGTAGGTGGTCAGTCCCTCAGTCTTGATAGTAGGTGGTCAGTCCCTCAGTCATGATAACAAGTGGTCAGTCCCTCAGTCATGATAGTAGGTAGTCAGTCCCTCAGTCATGATAGTAGGTGGTCAGTCCCTCAGTCATGGTAGTAGGTAGTCAGTCCCTCAGTCTTGATAGTAGGTGGTCAATCCCTCAGTCATGATAGTAGGTGATCAGTCCCTCAGTCTTGATAGGTGGTCAGTCCCTCAGTCATGATAGTAGGTGGTCAGTCCCTCAGTCATGATAGTAGGTGGTCAGTCCCTCAGTCATGATAGTAGGTGGTCAGTCCCTCAGTCATGATAGTAGGTGGTCAGTCCCTCAGTCATGATAGTAGGTGGTCAGTCCCTCAGTCATGATAGTAGGTGATCAGTCCCTCAGTCTTGATAGGTGGTCAGTCCCTCAGTCATGATAGTAGGTGGTCAGTCCCTCAGTCATGATAGTAGGTGGTCAGTCCCTCAGTCATGATAGTAGGTGGTCAGTCCCTCAGTCATGATAGTAGGTGGTCAGTCCCTCAGTCATGATAGTAGGTGGTCAGTCCCTCAGTCATGATAGTAGGTGGTCAGTCCCTCAGTCATGATAGTAGGTGGTCAGTCCCTCAGTCATGATAGTAGGTGGTCAGTCCCTCAGTCATGATAGTAGGTGGTCAGTCCCTCAGTCATGATAGTAGGTGGTCAGTCCCTCAGTCATGATAGTAGGTGGTCAGTCCCTCAGTCATGATAGTAGGTGGTCAGTCCCTCAGTCATGATAGTAGGTGGTCAGTCCCTCAGTCATGATAGTAGGTGGTCAGTCCCTCAGTCATGATAGTAGGTGGTCAGTCTCTCAGTCTTGATAGTAGGTGGTCAGTACCTCAGTCTTGATAGTAGGTGGTCAGTCCCTCAGTCATGATAGTAGGTGGTCAGTCCCTCAGTCTTGATAGTAGGTGGTCAGTCCCTCAGTCATGATAGTAGGTGGTCAGTCCCTCAGTCATGATAGTAGGTGGTCAGTCCCTCAGTCATGATAGTAGGTGGTCAGTCCCTCAGTCATGATAGTAGGTGGTCAGTCCCTCAGTCATGATAGTAGGTGGTCAGTCCCTCAGTCATGATAGTAGGTGGTCAGTACCTCAGTCTTGATAGTAGGTGGTCAGTCCCTCAGTCTTGATAGTAGGTGGTCAGTCCCTCAGTCATGATAGTAGGTGGTCAGTCCCTCAGTCTTGATAATAGGTGGTCAGTCCCTCAGTCTTGATAGTAGGTGGTCAGTCCCTCAGTCATGATAGTAGGTGGTCAGTCCCTCAGTCTTGATAGTAGGTGGTCAGTCCCTCAGTCATGATAGTAGGTGGTCAGTCCCTCAGTCATGATAGTAGGTGGTCAGTCCCTCAGTCATGATAGTAGGTGGTCAGTCCCTCAGTCATGATAGTAGGTGGTCAGTCCCTCAGTCATGATAGTAGGTGGTCAGTCCCTCAGTCATGATAGTAGGTGGTCAGTCCCTCAGTCATGATAGTAGGTGGTCAGTCCCTCAGTCATGATAGTAGGTGGTCAGTCCCTCAGTCATGATAGTAGGTGGTCAGTCCCTCAGTCTTGATAGTAGGTGGTCAGTCCCTCAGTCTTGATAGTAGGTGGTCAGTCCCTCAGTCTTGATAGTAGGTGGTCAGTCCCTCAGTCTTGATAGTAGGTGGTCAGTCCCTCAGTCATGATAGTAGGTGGTCAGTCCCTCAGTCTTGATAGTAGGTGGTCAGTCCCTCAGTCATGATAGTAGGTGGTCAGTCCCTCAGTCATGATAGTAGGTGGTCAGTCCCTCAGTCATGATAGTAGGTGGTCAGTCCCTCAGTCATGATAGTAGGTGGTCAGTCGCTCAGTCATGATAGTAGGTGGTCAGTCCCTCAGTCATGATAGTAGGTGGTCAGTATCTCAGTCATGATAGTAGGTGGTCAGTCCCTCAGTCATGATAGTAGGTGGTCAGTCCCTCAGTCATGATAGTAGGTGGTCAGTCCCTCAGTCATGATAGTAGGTGGTCAGTACCTCAGTCATGATAGTAGGTGGTCAGTCCCTCAGTCATGATAGTAGGTGGTCAGTACCTCAGTCATGATAGTAGGTAGTCAGTCCCTCAGTCATGATAGTAGGTGGTCAGTACCTCAGTCATGATAGTAGGTGGTCAGTCCCTCAGTCATGATAGTAGGTGGTCAGTACCTCAGTCATGATAGTAGGTGGTCAGTCCCTCAGTTATGATAGTAGGTGGTCAGTCCCTCAGTCATGATAGTAGGTGGTCAGTACCTCAGTCATGATAGTAGGTAGTCAGTCCCTCAGTCATGATAGTAGGTGGTCAGTCCCTCAGTCATGATAGTAGGTGGTCAGTCCCTCAGTCTTGATAGTAGGTGGTCAGTCCCTCAGTCATGATAACAAGTGGTCAGTCCCTCAGTCATGATAGTAGGTAGTCAGTCCCTCAGTCATGATAGTAGGTGGTCAGTCCCTCAGTCATGGTAGTAGGTAGTCAGTCCCTCAGTCTTGATAGTAGATGGTCAATCCCTCAGTCATGATAGTAGGTGATCAGTCCCTCAGTCTTGATAGGTGGTCAGTCCCTCAGTCATGATAGTAGGTGGTCAGTCCCTCAGTCATGATAGTAGGTGGTCAGTCCCTCAGTCTTGATAGTAGGTAGTCAGTCCCTCAGTCATGATAGTAGGTGGTCAGTCCCTCAGTCATGATAGTAGGTGGTCAGTCCCTCAGTCTTGATAGTAGGTGGTCAGTCCCTCAGTCATGATAGTAGGTAGTCAGTTCCTCAGTCATGATAGTAGGTGGTCAGTCCCTCAGTCATGATAGTAGGTGGTCAGTCCCTCAGTCATGATAGTAGGTGGTCAGTCCCTCAGTCATGATAGTAGGTGGTCAGTCCCTCAGTCATGATAGTAGGTGGTCAGTCCCTCAGTCATGATAGTAGGTGGTCAGTCCCTCAGTCATGATAGTAGGTGGTCAGTCCCTCAGTCTTGATAGTAGGTGGTCAGTCCCTCAGTCATGATAGTAGGTGGTCAGTCTCTCAGTCTTGATAGTAGGTGGTCAGTCCCTCAGTCATGATAGTAGGTGGTCAGTCCCTCAGTCATGATAGTAGGTGGTCAGTCCCTCAGTCATGATAGTAGGTGGTCAGTCCCTCAGTCATGATAGTAGGTGGTCAATCCCTCAGTCATGATAGTAGGTGGTCAGTCCCTCAGTCTTGATAGTAGGTGGTCAGTCCCTCAGTCTTGATAGTAGGTGGTCAGTCCCTCAGTCATGATAGTAGGTGGTCAGTCCCTCAGTCTTGATAGTAGGTGGTCAGTCCCTCAGTCATGATAGTAGGTGGTCAGTCCCTCAGTCATGATAGTAGGTGGTCAGTCCCTCAGTCTTGATAGTAGGTGGTCAGTCCCTCAGTCATGATAGTAGGTGGTCAGTCCCTCAGTCATGATAGTAGGTGGTCAGTCCCTCAGTCATGATAGTAGGTGATCAGTCCCTCAGTCATGATAGTAGGTGGTCAGTCCGTCAGTCTTGATAGTAGGTGGTCAGTCCCTCAGTCATGATAGTAGGTGGTCAGTCCCTCAGTCATGATAGTAGGTGGTCAGTCCCTCAGTCTTGATAGTAGGTGGTCAGTCCCTCAGTCATGATAGTAGGTGGTCAGTCCCTCAGTCATGATAGTAGGTGGTCAGTCCCTCAGTCATGATAGTAGGTGGTCAGTCCCTCAGTCATGATAGTAGGTGATCAGTCCCTCAGTCATGATAGTAGGTGGT
>NC_091388.1:2163766-2173766 GCF_038502225.1 Cherax quadricarinatus | reverse complement strand
AAGGACCTGCCTAGTATGGGCCAACAGGCTTGACAAAGCTCCTGGAGAGCGAAACGTTGCCACAATAAAATATCACATTAGTTTCACTTGTGTCCTTGTACTTAACACCGTGAATTAACTAGAGATCGTAGACGTCACCTTACGTCAACAGACAGCAAATGCGACTAATTATGGATAAGGTAGATTATAGTGGGTAGGATGAACAGGTTATTAGAAGACTGGGGAGTTTATGTGGCTCTTAAGCCCGTGAGATCCAATGAAATTCATTGTTGGAACAACAGGTTTGAGAAGGCATACCTGGAGTATACCTGGAGAGGGTTTCGGGTGGTCAAGGCCCCCGTGGCTCGGTCTGAGACCAGGCCTCATGGTGGATCAGGGTCTGGTCAACATATCCACATACCTTCTGCACGGTGTTTGCTGATAGATAACGCCATTCTGCACGGTGTTTGCTGATAGATAACGCCATTCTGCACGGTGTTTGCTGATAGATAACGCCATTCTGCACGGTGTTTGCTGATAGATAACGCCATTCTGCACGGTGTTTGCTGATAGATAACGCCATTCTGCACGGTGTTTGCTGATAGATAACGCCATTCTGCACGGTGTTTGCTGATAGACAACGCCATTCTGCACGGTGTTTGCTGATAGATAACGCCATTCTGCACGGTGTTTGCTGATAGATAACGCCATTCTGCACGGTGTTTGCTGATAGATAACGCCATTCTGCACGGTGTTTGCTGATAGATAACGCCATTCTGCACGGTGTTTGCTGATAGATAACGCCATTCTGCACGGTGTTTGCTGATAGATAACGCCATTCTGCACGGTGTTTGCTGATAGATAACGCCATTCTGCACGGTGTTTGCTGATAGATAACGCCATTCTGCACGGTGTTTGCTGATAGATAACGCCATTCTGCACGGTGTTTGCTGATAGACAACGCCATTCTGCACGGTGTTTGCTGATAGATAACGCCATTCTGCACGGTGTTTGCTGATAGACAACGCCATTCTGCACGGTGTTTGCTGATAGACAACGCCATTCTGCACGGTGTTTGCTGATAGATAACGCCATTCTGCACGGTGTTTGCTGATAGACAACGCCATTCTGCACGGTGTTTGCTGATAGATAACGCCATTCTGCACGGTGTTTGCTGATAGATAACGCCATTCTGCACGGTGTTTGCTGATAGACAACGCCATTCTGCACGGTGTTTGCTGATAGATAACGCCATTCTGCACGGTGTTTGCTGATAGACAACGCCATTCTGCACGGTGTTTGCTGATAGACAACGCCATTCTGCACGGTGTTTGCTGATAGACAACGCCATTCTGCACGGTGTTTGCTGATAGACAACGCCATTCTGCACGGTGTTTGCTGATAGATAACGCCATTCTGCACGGTGTTTGCTGATAGACAACGCCATTCTGCACGGTGTTTGCTGATAGATAACGCCATTCTGCACGGTGTTTGCTGATAGATAACGCCATTCTGCACGGTGTTTGCTGATAGATAACGCCATTCTGCACGGTGTTTGCTGATAGACAACGCCATTCTGCACGGTGTTTGCTGATAGATAACGCCATTCTGCACGGTGTTTGCTGATAGACAACGCCATTCTGCACGGTGTTTGCTGATAGACAACGCCATTCTGCACGGTGTTTGCTGATAGATAACGCCATTCTGCACGGTGTTTGCTGATAGATAACGCCATTCTGCACGGTGTTTGCTGATAGATAACGCCATTCTGCACGGTGTTTGCTGATAGATAACGCCATTCTGCACGGTGTTTGCTGATAGACAACGCCATTCTGCACGGTGTTTGCTGATAGATAACGCCATTCTGCACGGTGTTTGCTGATAGACAACGCCATTCTGCACGGTGTTTGCTGATAGACAACGCCATTCTGCACGGTGTTTGCTGATAGATAACGCCATCCCCATAATCTTTTGTGATATATCCAACCAAAGCCTTCTTCACCCCTGACAGCTTCTCTCCCCCAGCTGTCAGACTGTTCATTTCAACTCCATTTTTTTTTTAATTCTTTGATGATATTAGTCTGGCTCCTGTGTTGTTCATACGATGCATTGATGCTGATTCTTGTGTGTCGTTAAATCCATTGTCAACGACACGGACTGATACCAGGAATCGTCATGCGTCACCCTCATTATTCGATGTAACAAGTGCGAGAGAATCAAATTTCTAGATTTGTTTGCAGTCTGCTGTCTGCTGAAACATATTGCTGCCTGTATCCTCGGCTCTACCAGCGTCAGGAAACACCTGTCTTGTTTCCTGACAAACCTGACCTAATGTAACTAAGACCAGCGTCAGGAAACACCTGTCTTGTTTCCTGACAAACCTGACCTAATGTAACTAAGACCAGCGTCAGGAAACACCTGTCTTGTTTCCTGACAAACCTGACATAACCTAAGACCAGCGTCAGGAAACACCTGTCTTGTTTCCTGACAAACCTGACATAACCTAAGACCAGCGTCAGGAAACACCTGTCTTGTTTCCTGACAAAGCTGACCTAACCTAAGACCAGCGTCAGGAAACACCTGTCTTGTTTCCTGACAAACCTGACCTAACCTAAGACCAGCGTCAGGAAACACCTGTCTTGTTTCCTGACAAACCTGACATAACCTAAGACCAGCGTCAGGAAACACCTGTCTTGTTTCCTGACAAACCTGACCTAACCTAAGCCCAGCGTCAGGAAACACTTGACCTGTTTCCTGACAGTGACTTCATCAGTCATATACGAAGAAGAATGGAGATCAGAAGGAGTCTGGGGTGATCAGTCCCTCAGACTAGAATAACTTAGTTTACAATTGGTCTCATAGTACCGACGTAAGTTTCACTCCTTCAAAACTGGAACATTTCCTGGTATGCGACACACAAGGCTTTACCACCACTAAACAGGCGGCACTCTGCACTGTTCCTTTCCCCTTTTATCTCCCATAACTCAAAGATATATCTGAAAAATATTAAGATTAGAAGTAGATTTTGAAGAAATTTTGACATATATATTGTAACAAGCAACAAAACTCCTCAACTCGAAGTGACTGAAATGACTGAAATGACTGAAATGACTGAAATGAGATTATTAAAATTCTTCTTTATAAATCACCCAAGTTACTGCGGGCCGCATAAAATCTTGTAGCGGGCTCCTGATCCAAGGAACTGGTGCTGCTTCCTCTCCTCCCCCTCCCCTCCCCCTCTTCTCCCCACCTCCTCCCCCTCCCACTGTCTGCTGCTGTCAGCAGCAGCAGTTGAGATGCTGTTAAATATTCCATACTTAAAGCTACTGTCACCTCATTGTGCCTAGCTGCAGCTAGGCTTGGCTAGGACCAGCTAGGATAAGGTAAGATAAGCTAGGATAATGATTATGACAGTCTAAGTAATAAGAATTATCATAATAATTATTATTATTATTATTATTATTTTCATAAACACACACACACACACACACACACACACACACACACACACACACACACACACACACAAACACACACACACACACACACACACACACACACACACACACACACACACACACACACACACACACACACACACACACACACACAAACACACACACACACACACACACACACACACACACACAAAAACACACACACACACACACACACACACACACACACACACACACACACACACATATGAAGCAAGAAAACAAGGGAAAAAAAAGCAATTGAAAGCATCATGAAAGCAATAGAAGACGACATGACCCAGCTGGAAAATTTTCGGAGAATAGGGGAGTTTGTAAAAAAAAGAACCCGACCAGTGAAAGTGACCTTCAAGGCAGAAGCGACTCGGACCAGGATCCTGCAGGAGAAAGCACGATTATGGGACATGCCGGCATACAGGAAGGTATATCTCGACCGCGACAGAACACAAGAAGAAAGGAAGAAACTGAGAGAGATGGTACAAAGGCGAAAGGAGGAAAGAGAGGGGATGGAGAAGACAGACAGGAGATCCCAGACCCAGGAAGAAGATCTAATACAGCCTCCCTCACAACTTTCTATAGAAGCCTCCCAACCAGGTCAACCCCAGTGCAACCAAACACTCTAAATCAAAACACCCATGCCACATCCAATGCCCCCACCCACTACATTACAAACTCCACTCCCACAGCAACCACCCATAGTTCCTTACCAGGTCTCCCACTTCCCCAACCCCAATATACCTCCCAGACCACAGTCTTAGAAAAGAAGTTGAAGGTGTGGTATACAAATGCAGATGGAATAACAAACAAGTATGAGGAGTGGCATGAAAGAATCAAAGAGACATCCCCAGATATAATAGCACTCACAGAAACAAAATTCACCAGAATAATAACAGATTCAATCTTTCCATCCGGATATCAAATCCTCAGGAAAGACAGAGGGAGGAGAGGGGGAGGAGGAGTTGCACTGCTCATTAAAAACCAGTGGGGTTTTGAGAACATGGAAGGAATGGATGGCACGGGCGAAAGGGACTACTTAGTAGGAACAATCCAGTCTGAGGGACATAAGGTGATAATTGCAGTAATGTACAACCCACCACAGAACTGCAGGAGGCCAAGAGAAGAATATGATGAGAGCAACAGAGCAATGATCGACACACTAGCCGAGGTGGCCAGGAGAGCACACATGGGGGGAGCAAAGTTACTAGTTATGGGTGATTTCAATCACAAGGAGATTGACTGGGAAAACCTGGAGCCCCATGGGTGTCCCGAAACATGGAGAGCCAGGATGATGGATGTGGTACTGGAAAACCTCATGCATCAACATGTTAGAGACACTACCAGAGAGAGAGGAGAGGATGAACCAGCAAGGTTGGACCTTGTATTCACCATGAGTAGTTCGGACATCGAGGATATCATGTATGAAAGGCCCCTGGGAGCTAGTGAACATGTGGTTCTGTGCTTCGACTACATAGTTGAGTTCCAAGTGGAGAGAGTAGCAGGAATAGGCTGGGAAAAACCAAACTACAAAAGGGGGAACTACTCAGGCATGAGGAACTTCCTTCAAGACATTCAGTGGGAGAGGGAACTGACAGGAAAACCAGTACAAGAAATGATGGACTATGTGGCAACAAAATGCAAGGAGGCAGAGGAGAGGTTTGTTCTCAAGGGAAACAGAAATAATGGGAAGAACAGAACGAGTCCTTGGTTCACCCAAAGGTGTAGGGAGGCAAAAACTAGGTGTACTAGAGAATGGAAAAGGTACAGAAGACAGAGAACTCAGGAAAATAAAGAAATTAGCCGAAGAGCCAGAAACGAATATGCACAGATAAGAAGGGAGGCTCAGAGACAATATGAAAATGACATAGCATCAAAAGTAAAGACTGACCCGAAGCTGTTGTACAGCCACATCAGGAGGTAAACAACAGTCAAGGACCAGGTAATCAGACTGAGGAAGGGTGATGGGGAATTCACAAGAAACGACCAAGAGGTATGTCAGGAGCTCAACACAAGATTTAAAGAGGTATTTACAGTGGAAACCAGTAGGACTCCAGGAAATCAGAACAGGGGGGCACACCAGCAAGTGCTGGATGAGGTACATATAACCAAGGCGGAGGTGAAGAAGCTGCTATGCGAACATGACACCTCAAAGGCGGTGGGACCAGACAACGTCTCTCCATGGGTTCTTAAAGAGGGAGCAGAGATATTGTGTGAGCCATTAACAAAGATCTTCAACACATCATTTGAAACTGGGCAACTCCCTGAGGTATGGAAAATGGCAAATGTAGTCCCAATTTTTAAAAAGGGAGACAGACATGAGGCACTAAACTACAGACCTGTATCACTAACGTGTATAGTATGCAAGGTCATGGAGAAGATCATCAGGAGGAGAGTGGTGGAGCACCTGGAAAGAAACAAGTGTATAATTGACAACCAGCACGGTTTCAGGGAAGGAAAATCCTGTGTCACAAACCTACTAGAGTTTTATGACAAGGTGACAGAAGTAAGACAAGAGAGAGAGGGGAGGATCGACTGCATATTTTTGGACTGCAAGAAGGCCTTCGACACAGTTCCTCACAAGAGGTTACTGCAAAAGCTAGAGGATCAGGCACACATGACAGGAAAGGCACTGCAATGGATCAGAGAATACCTGACAGGGAGGCAACAACGAGTCATGGTACGTGACGAGGTGTCAGAGTGGGCGCCTGTGACAAGCGGGGTTCCACAGGGGTCAGTCCTAGGACCTGTGCTGTTCTTGGTATATGTGAACGACATAACGGAAGGGATAGACTCAGAAGTGTCCTTGTTTGCAGATGATGCGAAGTTAATGAGAAGAATCAAATCGGATGAGGATCAGGCAGGACTACAAAGAGACCTGGACAGGCTACAAGCCTGGTCCAGCAACTGGCTAATTGAGTTTAACCCTGCCAAATGCAAAGTCATAAAGATTGGGGAAGGGCAAAGAAGACCGCAGACACAATATAGTTTAGATGGCCAAAGACTGCAAACCTCACTCAAGGAAAAAGATCTGAGGGTGAGTATAACACCGAGCATATCTCCTGAGGTGCACATCAATCAGATAAATGCTGCAGCATACGGGCGCCTGGCAAACCTACGGATAGCGTTCCGATACCTCAGTAAGGATTCGTTTAAGACTCTGTATACCATTTACGTCAGGCCCATACTGGAGTATGCAGCACCAGTTTGGAATCCACACCTAGTCAAGCACGTCAAGAAATTAGAGAAAGTGCAAAGGTTTGCAACAAGACTAGTCCCAGAGCTACGGGGATTGTCCTACGAAGTAAGGTTGTGGGAAATCGGCCTGACGACACTGGAGGACAGGAGGGTCAGGGGAGACATGATAACGACATATAAAATACTGCGCGGAATAGACAAGGTGGACAAAGACGGGATGTTCCAGAGAAGGGACACAGACACAAGAGGTCACAATTGGAAGTTGAAGACTCAGATGAATCAAAGGGATGTTAG
This sequence comes from Cherax quadricarinatus, assembly GCF_038502225.1. Taxonomy (NCBI): domain Eukaryota; kingdom Metazoa; phylum Arthropoda; class Malacostraca; order Decapoda; family Parastacidae; genus Cherax; species Cherax quadricarinatus. Next base: position 2,166,807 of record NC_091388.1, on the reverse strand, counting down.
GAAGTATTTCTTCAGTCATAGAGTAGTCAGGCCTTGGAATAGCCTAGAAAGTGACGTAGTGGAGGCGGGAACCATACATAGTTTTAAGGCGAGGTATGATAGAGCTCATGGAGCAGGGAGAGAGAGGACCTAGTAGCAATCAGCGAAGAGGCGGGGCCAGGAGCTGTGACTCGACCCCTGCAACCACAAATAGGTGAGTACAAATAGGTGAGTACACACACACACACACACACACACCCACACACACACACACCACACACACACACACACACACACACACACACACACACACACACACACACACACACACACACACACACACACACACACACACACACACACACACACATATACACACACACACACACACACACACACACACACACACACACACACACACACACACACACACACACACACACAACTTATAAAACACTTCCGTCTCCCCTGACACTCAGACAATCACTCTAACAAGGTCCTCTTAATTACACTCTCACCTGAGTGCCACTCTCCTTGTACTCGCTGATTTCCCAAGAGTACAAACACCTTCACTCTAAAACGAGTGCAAACACCTTCACTCAGTTTTAAAACGAGTACAAAGACATACACTCAATTTTAAAACGAGTGCAAACACCTTCACTCTAAAACGAGTACAAACATCTTCACTCAGTTTTAAAAACGAGTACAAACACCTTCACTCAGTTTTAAAAACGAGTACAAACATCTTCACTCAGTTTTAAAACGAGTACAAACATCTTCACTCTGTTTTAAAACGAGTACAAACACCTTCACTCAGTTTTAAAACGAGTACAAACATCTTCACTCAGTTTTAAAACGAGTACAAACATCTTCACTCAGTTTTAAAACGAGTACAAACATCTTCACTCAGTTTTAAAACGAGTACAAACATCTTCACTCAGTTTTAAAACGAGTTCAAACACCTTTGCTTACTTTAAGAGGTTGAACTCCTTTTAAGAGAGTTCAATACATTTTCAAGAGAGTTGGAACCCTTTCAAGGGAGATGAACCCTTTTCTAAGGGAGTTGGAACCCGTTTAAGTGAGACTAAACCCGTTTAATGGTGTTTGAAGCATATTAAAGGCGTTAGAACTCTTTAAAAGGAGTTAGAACCCTTTTGAAGGAGTTAGAACACTTTTATAGGAGTTAGAACCCTTTAAAAGGTGTTGAAACCCCTTACGGATTTAGCGCTTCTGCGAAAATAAGTCAGTGTTATTCATGTCCGTTTCCAGTTTTCTCATTGTCACTTTCATCTCTCTCTCTCTCTCTCTCTTTCTCTCTCTCTCTCTCTCTCTCTCTCTCTCTCTCTCTCTCTCTCTCTCTCTCTCTCTCTCTCTCTCTCTCTCTCTTTCTCTCTCTCTCACTACCAAGACCCCAGACTGGGTATCATGCCCAGAATAATAGTGTCATCGCTTGGCATCACTGGTTAATAATTGTGGCAGCTGTGGTCCAGGACCTCTCTTAACCCAGGCCAATATTGTCCAGGACCTGACTCATAGCTCCCTCTTACCCTGACTACTACCTCCCAGGATGGTTGTTGTCTACCAACCATGACAGGAGGGTAGTACCTCCCTGGATGGTTGTTGTCTACCAACCATGACAGGAGGGTAGTACCTCCCAGGATGGTTGTTGTCTACCAACCATGACAGGAGGGTAGTGCCTTCCTGGATGGTTGTTGTCTACCAACCATGACAGGAGGGTAGTACCTCCCAGGATGGTTGTTGTCTACCAACCATGACAGGAGGGTAGTACCTCCCAGGATGGTTGTTGTCTACCAACCATGACAGGAGGGTAGTACCTCCCAGGATGGTTGTTGTCTACCAACCATGACAGGAGGGTAGTACCTCCCAGGATGGTTGTTGTCTACCAACCATGACAGGAGGGTAGTACCTCCCAGGATGGTTGTTGTCTACCAACCATGACAGGAGGGTAGCACCTCCCAGGATGGTTGTTGTCTACCAACCATGACAGGAGGGTAGTGCCTTCCTGGATGGTTGTTGTCTACCAACCATGACAGGAGGGTAGTACCTCCCAGGATGGTTGTTGTCTACCAACCATGACAGGAGGGTAGTGCCTTCCTGGATGGTTGTTGTCTACCAACCATGACAGGAGGGTAGTACCTCCCAGGATGGTTGTTGTCTACCAACCATGACAGGAGGGTAGTACCTCCCAGGATGGTTGTTGTCTACCAACCATGACAGGAGGGTAGTACCTCCCAGGATGGTTGTTGTCTACCAACCATGACAGGAGGGTAGTACCTCCCAGGATGGTTGTTGTCTACCAACCATGACAGGAGGGTAGTACCTCCCAGGATGGTTGTTGTCTACCAACCATGACAGGAGGGTAGCACCTCCCAGGATGGTTGTTGTCTACCAACCATGACAGGAGGGTAGTACCTCCCAGGATGGTTGTTGTCTACCAACCATGACAGGAGGGTAGTACCTCCCAGGATGGTTGTTGTCTACCAACCATGACAGGAGGGTAGTACCTCCCTGGATGGTTGTTGTCTACCAACCATGACAGGAGGGTAGTACCTCCCAGGATGGTTGTTGTCTACCAACCATGACAGGAGGGTAGTACCTCCCAGGATGGTTGTTGTCTACCAACCATGACAGGAGGGTAGTACCTCCCTGGATGGTTGTTGTCTACCAACCATGACAGGAGGGTAGTACCTCCCAGGATGGTTGTTGTCTACCAACCATGACAGGAGGGTAGTACCTCCCAGGATGGTTGTTGTCTACCAACCATGACAGGAGGGTAGTACCTCCCAGGATGGTTGTTGTCTACCAACCATGACAGGAGGGTAGTACCTCCCAGGATGGTTGTTGTCTACCAACCATGACAGGAGGGTAGTACCTCCCAGGATGGTTGTTGTCTACCAACCATGACAGGAGAGTAGTACCTCCCAGGATGGTTGTTGTCTACCAACCATGACAGGAGGGTAGTACCTCCCTGGATGGTTTTGTCTACCAACCATGACAGGAGGGTAGTACCTCCCAGGATGGTTGTTGTCTACCAACCATGA
>NC_091388.1:2131266-2156266 GCF_038502225.1 Cherax quadricarinatus | reverse complement strand
CTTGTAGTGTCTTACGTGTTGGTACATGAAGTTCTCCAGTACCACCTCCATCATCTTAGCCCTCCATGTATCTTGGCCCCCATGTGGGTCCAAGTTCTCCCAATCGATCTCCTTGTGGTTAAAGTCACCCATGATCAGGAGCTTTGCCCTGCATGCATGAGCTCTTCTTACCATTCTAGCCAGTGTGTCAACCATCGCTCTATTGCTCTCTTCGTACTCTTGCCTTGGCCTCCTGCTGTTCTGTGGTGGGTTATACATCACTGCTATTACCACCTTGGGACCTCCAGAGTGAAGTGTTCCCACTATGTAATCACTTTCTTCTCCGCTATCTCCTCTCTCCAGCTCATCAAAATTCCAGCGATTTTTGATCAGCAACGCCACTCCTCCACCCCCCCTGTTCCCTCTGTCTTTCCTCAGGATTTGGTATCCCGTTGGAAAGATGGCATCTGTTATCATACCTGTAAGCTTGGTTTCTGTGAGAGCTATGATGTCCGGTGATGCTTCTTTGACTCTTTCGTGCCACTCCTCCCACTTATTTGTTATTCCATCAGCGTTTGTGTACCATACCTTCAGTTTCCTTTCCAACACTGTGGTTTGGGGGGCCTGTGAGGGTGGGAGACCTGGTGGCATACTGTGGGATTCTATAGCTCGGTGTTGGGTGGAGGCTGTGGGTATGGATTGTAGTGTGTGTTGGGATGGTGTGATAGGTTGTATGGTTCTGAGAGTAGTTGTGTGTGTGCTTGCCCTTGCTGTTCTGTCCTGCTCTGACTGACCTCTGCTGGTTCCCTCCTTGTCTCTTTTCCTAGCTCCTTTCGCTTTTTTGTCCTCTCCCTCAGCTGCTGTCGTTCTGATTTTGTTCTGTCTCTGTCTAGGAACACCCTCTTGTACTCTTCCGACTATTTCAATCGTGGTTTCTCTTGGAGGATCCTGTTCCGCACTGTTTCCGTCCTGAGAATCAGCTTGATTGGTCGGTTTCTCCCCTTCGAGTACCCCCCTATTCTCTGAAAATTTACAATCTCGTCCATCTCTTCACCTATTTCCGTGATGATTTTCTCAATCTCCTTTCTTTCTTCCTGCTTCCTTTCAGTGTGTGTCCTTTCCTCTCTCTTCTGAAGCCCATGGATAAACACTGATTTTGTGTGTGTGTGTATGAGTGTGTGTGCGTATGTGTGTGTGTGTGTGTGTGTGTGTGTGTGTGTGTGTGTGTGTGTGTGTGTGTGTGTGTGTGTGTGTGTGTGTGTGTGTACTCACCTATTTGTACTCACCTATTTGTGGTTGCAGGGGTCGAGTCACAGCTCCTGGCCCCGCCTCTTCGCTGATTGCTACTAGGTCCTCTCTCTCCCTGCCCCATGAGCTCTATCATACCTCGCCTTAAAACTATGTATGGTTCCTGCCTCCACCACATCACTTTCTAGGCTATTCCATGGCCTGACTACTCTATGACTGAAGAAATACTTCCTAACATCCCTTTGATTCATCTGAGTCTTCAACTTCCAATTGTGACCTCTTGTGTCTGTGTCCCATCTCTGGAACATCCCGTCTTTGTCCACCTCGTCTATTCCGCGCAGTATTTTATATGTCGTTATCATGTCTCCCCTGACCCTCCTGTCCTCCAGTGTCGTCAGGCCGATTTCCCTCAACCTTTCTTCATAGGACAATCCCCGTAGCTCTGGGACTAGTCTTGTTGCAAACCTTTGCACTTTCTCTAATTTCTTGACGTGCTTGACTAGGTGTGGATTCCAAACTGTGTGTGTGTGTATGTGTGTGTGGGTGTGTACGTGTGTGTGTGTATGTGTGTGTGTGTGTATTGTTTGTGTGGGTGTGTGTAGTTCTTCCCCAGCCTGTTCTAGCTTACCCCTAGCCTTCCCTAGTCTACTCCAGCCTACCTCAGTCTTCCCCAGCCTACCCCAGCCTACCCTAGTGTCGTCCACCGCCACTAGATGGCAGTGTTTACATCTGACACAAGATTCGTTATCCATCGTTACTTTTCCCCTGACGTTATTTACCACCATTTTTTCCGTAGTGTAAAAACGGGGAGCATAATATCAGAAACGGTATGGACGAAGAGCAACAGTGAGGATAACAGAGTTGGTGATATTAACGGGAAACAGTGAGAGTATTAACAGTGTAACCGTTGGGAATAACAGTATGTGAGGCAGTAAAGGGAGATGATAGCTGTGAGAATGACAGCAACAGCTGCTGTAATAACTGCTGTTGAAACAGCATAACCCAGAGACGACTGCACAAAACAGTAGCAGTAACGGTAAGAGCAGCAGTAACAGTAGCAGTAACGGTAAGAGCAGCAGTAACAGTAGCATTAATAGTACAGAAGTAACAGGATCAGAAAAAAGTAGCGTCAGTTACAGTAGCAGCAATAACAGTAGCTGAAGCAACAGTAGCAGCAGTAACAGTAGCAGCATCAGTAACAGTAGCAACAGTAACAGTAGCAGCAGTAACAGTAACTGAAGTAACAGTAGTAACAGTAGCAGCAGCAGTAACAGTAGCAGCAGTGACAGTAGCAACAGTAACAGTAACTGAAGTAACAGTAGTAACAGTAGCAGCAGCAGTAATAGTAGCAGCAGTGACAGTAGCAACAGTAACAGTAGCAACAGTAAGAATAGCAGCAGTAACAGTCCCATCAGTAACAGTAGCAACAGTAACAATAGCAACAGTAAGAATAGCAGTATCAGTAGCAACAGTAAGAGTAGCAGCAGTGACAGTAGCTGAAGTGACAGTAACAACAGTAAGAGTGGCAGCAGTAACAGTAGCAGCAGTAACAGTAGCTGAAGTAACAGTAACAACAGTAAGAATAGCAGTAACAGTAGCAACAGTAAGAGTAGCAGCAGTAGCAGTAGCAACAGTAGCAGCAGTAACAGTAGCTGAAGTAACAGTAACAACAGTAAGAGTAGCAGCAGCAACAGTAGCAGTAGTAACAGTAGCAGCAGTAACAGTAGCTGAAGTAACAGTAACAACAGTAAGAGTAACAGCAGCAACAGTAGCAGTAGTAACAGTAGCAGCAGTAACAGTAGCTGAAGTAACAGTAACAACAGTAAGAGTAGCAGCAGTAACAGTAGCTGAAGTAACAGTAGAAGCAACGGCAACAATGTCATCAGAAACAGTATCAGAAGTAATATCAACAGTAAAATTAACAGCATTATCAGTAATAGCACTTACAGAAGCAGCAGTAACAGTAACAACAGTAACAGTAACAACAGTAACAGTAACAACAGCCGATTGCCTTTATTTGTCATCTTCCATTTACCACTTAACATAAGTGGTAACCTACCACTTAACATAAGTGGTAACCTACCACTTAACATAAGTGGTAACCTACCACTTAACATAAGTGGTAACCTACCACTTAACATAAGTGGTAACCTACCACTTAACATAAGTGGTAACCTACCACTTAACATAAGTGGTAACCTACCACTTAACATAAGTGGTAACCTACCACTTAACATAAGTGGTAACCTACCACTTAACATAAGTGGTAACCTACCACTTAACATAAGTGGTAACCTACCACTTAACATAAGTGGTAACCTACCACTTAACATAAGTGGTAACCTACCACTTAACATAAGTGGTAACCTACCACTTAACATAAGTGGTAACCTACCACTTAACATAAGTGGTAACCTACCACTTAACATAAGTGGTAACCTACCACTTAACATAAGTGGTAACCTGCCACTTAACATAAGTGGTAACCTACCACTTAACATAAGTGGTAACCTACCACATAACATAAGTGGTAACCTACCACTTAACATATGTGGTAACCTACCACTTAACATAAGTGGTAACCTACCACTTAACATAAGTGGTAACCTACCACTTAACATAAGTGGTAACCTACCACTTAACATAAGTGGTAACCTACCACTTAACATAAGTGGTAACCTACCACTTAACATAAGTGGTAACCTACCACTTAACATAAGTGGTAACCTACCACTTAACATAAGTGGTAACCTGCCACTTAACATAAGTGGTAACCTACCACTTAACATAAGTGGTAACCTACCACTTAACATAAGTGGTAACCTACCACTTAACATATGTGGTAACCTACCACTTAACATAAGTGGTAACCTACCACTTAACATAAGTGGTAACCTACCACTTAACATAAGTGGTAACCTACCACTTAACATAAGTGGTAACCTACCACTTAACATAAGTGGTAACCTACCACTTAACATATGTGGTAACCTACCACTTAACATAAGTGGTAACCTACCACTTAACATATGTGGTAACCTACCACTTAACATAAGTCGTAACCTACCACTTAACATAAGTGGTAACCTACCACTTAACATAAGTGGTAACCTACCACTTAACATAAGTGGTAACCTACCACTTAACATAAGTCGTAACCTACCACTTAACGTAAGTCGTAACCTACCACTTAACATAAGTGGTAACCTACCACTTAACATAAGTGGTAACCTACCACTTAACATAAGTGGTAACCTACCACTTAACATAAGTCGTAACCTACCACTTAACGTAAGTCGTAACCTACCACTTAACATAAGTGGTAACCTACCACTTAACATAAGTGGTAACCTACCACTTAACATAAGTCGTAACCTACCACTTAACATAAGTCGTAACCTACCACTTAACATAAGTGGTAACCTACCACTTAACATAAGTGGTAACCTACCACTTAACATAAGTGGTAACCTACCACTTAACATAAGTGGTAACCTACCACTTAACATATGTGGTAACCTACCACTTAACATAAGTCGTAACCTACCATTTAACATAAGTGGTAACCTACCGCTTAACATAAGTGGTAACCTACCACTTAACATAAGTCGTAACCTACAACTTAACATAAGTCGTAACCTACCACTTAACATAAGTGGTAAGCTACCACTTAACATAAATCGTAAACTACCACTTAACATAAGTGGTAACCTACCACTTAACATAAGTGGTAACCTACCACTTAACATAAGTGGTAACCTACCACTTAACATAAGTGGTAACCTACCACTTAACATAAGTGGTAACCTACCACTTAACATAAGTGGTAACCTACCACTTAACATAAGTGGTAACCTACCACTTAACATAAGTGGTAACCTACCACTTAACATAAGTAGTAACCTACCACTTAACATAAGTGGTAACCTACCACTTAACATAAGTGGTAACCTACCACTTAACATAAGTCGTAACCTACAACTTAACATAAGTCGTAACCTACCACTTAACATAAGTCGTAACCTACAACTTAACAGAAGTCGTAACCTACCACTTAACATAAGTGGTAACCTACCACTTAACATAAATTGTAACCTACTACTTAACATAAGTCGCAACCTACCACTTAACATAAGTTGCAACCTACCACTTAACATAAGTTGCAACCTACCACTTAACATAAGTCGCAACCTACCACTTAACATAAGTCGTAACCTACCACTTAACATAAGTCGCAACCTACCACTTAACATAAGTCGCAACCTACCACTTAACATAAGTCGCAACCTACCACTTAACATAAGTCGTAACCTACCACTTAACATAAGTCGTAACCTACCACTTAACATAAGTCGTAACCTACCACTTAACATAAGTCGTAACCTACCACTTAACATAAGTCGCAACCTACCACTTAACATAAGTCGCAACCTACCACTTAACATAAGTCGTAACCTACCACTTAACATAAGTCGTAACCTACCACTTAACATAAGTCGCAACCTACAACTTAACATAAGTCGTAACCTACCACTTGACATAAGTCGCAACCTACCACTTAACATAAGTCGCAACCTACCACTTAACATAAGTTGCAACCTACCACTTAACATAAGTCGCAACCTACAACTTAACATAAGTCGCAACCTACCACTTAACATAAGTCGCAACCTACCACTTGACATAAGTCGCAACCTACCACTTAACATAAGTCGTAACCTACCACTTAACATAAGTCGTAACCTACCACTTGACATAAGTCGCAACCTACCACTTAACATAAGTCGTAACCTACCACTTAACATAAGTCGTAACCTACCACTTGACATAAGTCGCAACCTACCACTTAACATAAGTCGTAACCTACCACTTAACATAAGTCGTAACCTACCACTTAACATAAGTCGTAACCTACCACTTGACATAAGTCGCAACCTACCACTTAACATAAGTCGCAACCTACCACTTGACATAAGTCGCAACCTACCACTTGACATAAGTCGCAACCTACCACTTAACATAAGTCGCAACCTACCACTTAACATAAGTCGTAACCTACCACTTAACATAAGTCGCAACCTACCACTTAACATAAGTCGTAACCTACCACTTAACATAAGTCGCAACCTACCACTTAACATAAGTCGTAACCTACCACTTAACATAAGTCGAAACCTACAACTTAACATAAGTGGTAACCTACCACTTAACATAAGTCGTAACCTACCACTTAACACAACTGGTAACTTACCACTTAACATAAGTGGTAACCTGCCACTTAACATAAGTGTACCTTGGCACTTAAGTGGTAACCTGGCACTTAAGTGGTAACCTGCCACTTAGCATAAGTGGTAACCTGGCACTTAAGTGGTAACCTGCCACTTAACATAAGTGTAACCTGGCACTTAAGTGGTAACCTGGCACTTAAGTGGTAACCTGCCACTTAGCATAAGTGGTAACCTGGCACTTAAGTGGTAACCTGCCACTTAACATAAGTGTAACCTGGCACTTAAGTGGTAACCTGGCACTTAAGTGGTAACCTGGCACTTAAGTGGTAACCTGGCACTTAAGTGGTAACCTGGCACTTAAGTGGTAACTTGTCAACAACTGTGTCATAAGATTTCTGGTTATTTTCCTTTTCAACGAAACTTAAGTAATAATAACAGTGTTTATTACTGTCTGTGTCTGTGTCTGTGTCTGTCTGTGTCTGTGTCTGTGTCTGAATCTGTCTGCGTCTGTGTCTGTGTCTGTGTCTGTCTGTGTCTGTGTCTGTGTCTGAATCTGTCTGCGTCTGTGTCTGTGTCTGTGTCTGTCTGTGTCTGTGTCTGTCTGTGTCTGTGTTTGTGTCTGTCTGTGTCTGTGTCTGTGTCTGTCTGTGTCTGTCTGTGTCTGTGTCTGCGTCTGTGTCTGTGTCTGTGTCTGTGTCTTTGGCTGTGTCTGTGTCTGTCTGTGTCTGTATCTGTGTCTGCGTCTGTGTCTGTGTCTGTGTCTGTGTCTGTCTGTGTCTGAATCTGTGTCTGCGTCTGTGTCTGTGTCTGCGTCTGTGTCTGCGTCTGTGTCTGTGTCTGTCTATGTCTGTCTGTGTCTGTATCTGTGTCTGCGTCTGTGTCTGTGTCTGTGTCTGTGTCTGTGTCTGTGTCTGTCTGTGTCTGTCTGTGTCTGTCTGTGTCTGCGTCTGTGTCTGTGTCTGTGTCTGTCTGTGTCTGTCTCTGTGTCTGCGTCTGTGTCTGTGTCTGTGTCTGTGTCTGAATCTGTGTCTGCGTCTGTGTCTGTCTGTGTCTGTCTGTGTCTGTATCTGCGTCTGTGTCTGTGTCTGTGTCTGTGTCTGTCTGCGTCTGTGTTTGTGTCTGCGTCTGTGTCTGTGTCTGTGTTTGGGTCTGTGTCTGTGTTTGTGTCTGTCTGTGTCTGTCTGGGTCTGTGTCTGTGTCTGTCTGGGTCTGTGTCTGTGTTTGTGTCTGTGTCTGTCTGTGTCTGTGTCTGTGTCTGTGTCTGTATCTGTGTCTGTGTCTGTCTGTGTCTGTGTCTGTGTCGGCGTCTGTGTCTGTGTCTGTGTCTGTGTCTGTGTCTGTAACTGTGTCTGTCTGTGTCTGTCTGTGTCTGTATCTGTGTCTGCGTCTGTGTCTGTGTCTGTGTCTGTCTGTCTGTGTCTGAATCTGTGTCTGCGTCTGTGTCTGTGTCTGCGTCTGTGTCTGCGTCTGTGTCTGTGTCTGTGTCTGTGTCTGTCTATGTCTGTCTGTGTCTGTATCTGTGTCTGCGTCTGTGTCTGTGTCTGTGTCTGTGTCTGTGTCTGTGTCTGTCTGTGTCTGTCTGTGTCTGCGTCTGTGTCTGTGTCTGTGTCTGTCTGTGTCTGTATCTGTGTCTGCGTCTGTGTCTGTGTCTGTGTCTGTGTCTGTGTATGTGTCTGTGTCTGTGTCTGTGTCTGTCTGTGTCTGTCTGTGTCTGTCTGTGTCTGTATCTGTGTCTGCATCTGTGTCTGTGTCTGTCTGGGTCTGTGTCTGTCTGGGTCTGTGTCTGTGTCTGTGTCTGTCTGGGTCTGTGTCTGTCTGTGTCTGTGTCTGTGTCTGTCTAGGTCTGTGTCTGTCTGGGTCTGTGTCTGTGTCTGTGTCTGTCTGTGTCTGTGTCTGTGTCTGTCTGGGTCTGTGTCTGTCTGTGTCTGTGTCTGTGTCTGTGTCTGTCTGGGTCTGTGTCTGTGTCTGTGTCTGTCTGGGTCTGTGTCTGTCTGGGTCTGTGTCTGTCTGGGTCTGTGTCTGTGTCTGTCTGGGTCTGTGTCTGTCTGGGTCTGTGTTTGTGTCTGTGTCTGTGTCTGTCTGGGTCTGTGTCTGTCTGGGTCTGTGTCTGTCTGGGTCTGTGTCTGTCTGTGTCTGTGTCTGTGTCTGTTTGGGTCTGTGTCTGTCTGGGTCTGTGTCTGTGTCTGTCTGGGTCTGTGCCTGTCTGGGTCTGTGTCTGTGTCCGTCTGGGTCTGTGTCTGTCTGGGTCTGTGTCTGTGTCTGTCTGGGTCTGTGTCTGTCTGGGTCTGTGTCTGTGTCTGTGTCTGTCTGCGTCTGTGTCTGTCTGGGTCTGTGTCTGTCTGGGGAGGGGATTGTGTCTGTCTGTGGAGGGTTGTGTCTGTCTGGTGAGGGTTGAGTCTGTCTGGGGAGGTTGTGTCTGTCTGGGGAGGTTGTGTCTGTCTGGGGAGGTTGTGTCTGTCTGGGGAGTCGGTGTCTGTCTGGGGAGGGGGCTGTGTCTGTCTCGGGAGGTTGTGTCTGTCTGGGGAGGTTGTGTCTGTCTGGGGAGGGGGTTGTGTCTGTCTGTTGAGGTTGTGTCTGTCTGGGGAGGCTGTGTCTATCCAGAGAGGCTGTGTCTGTCTGGGGAGGTTGTGTCTGTCTGAGGAGGTTGTGTCTGTCTGGGGAGGTTGTGTCTGTCTGGGGAGGGGGTTGTGTCTGTCTGGGGAGGTTGTGTCTGTCTGGGAAGGGTTGTGTCTGTCTGGGGAGGATGTGTCTGTCTGTGGAGGGGGTTGTGTCTGTCTGGGGAGGGTTGTGTCTGTCTGGGGAGGGTTTTGTCTGTCTGGGGAGGTTGTGCCTGTCTGGGGAGGGGGTTGTGTCTGTCTGGAGAGGTTGTGTCTGTCTGGGAACGTTGTGTCTGTCTGGGGAGGGGGTTGTGTCTGTCTGGGGACGTTGTGTCTGTCTGGGGAGGTTGTGTCTGTCTGGGGAGGGTTGTGTCTGTCTGGGGAGGGTTGTGTCTGTCTGGGGAGGTTGTGTCTGTCTGGGGAGGGTTGTGTCTGTCTGGAGAGGTTGTGTCTGTCTGGGAACGTTGTGTCTGTCTGGGGAGGGGGTTGTGTCTGTCTGGGGAGGGGGTTGTGTCTGTCTGGGGACGTTGTGTCTGTCTGGGGAGGTTGTGTCTGTCTGGGGAGGGTTGTGTCTGTCTGGGGAGGGTTGTGTCTGTCTGGGGAGGTTGTGTCTGTCTGGGGAGGGTTGTGTCTGTCTGGGGAGGTTGTGTCTGTCTGGGGAGGGTTGTGTCTGTCTGGGGAGTGGGTTGTGTCTGTCTGGGGTGGGGGTTGTGTCTGTCAGGGGAGGGTTGTTGCTGTCTGGGGAGGGTTGTGTCTGTCTGGGGAGGGGGTTGTGTCTGTCTGGGGAGGTTGTGTCTGTCTGGGGAGGGTTGTGTCTGTCTGGGGAGGTTGTGTCTGTCTGGGGAGGGGGTTGTGTCTGTCTGGGGAGGTTGTGTCTGTCTAGGGAGGGTTGTGTCTGTCTGGGGAGGTTGTGTCTGTCTGGGGAGGGGGTTGTATCTGTCTGGGGAGGGTTATGTCTCCCTGGGGAGGGTTGTGTCTGTCTGGGGAGGTTGTTTCTGTCTGGGGAGGGGGTTGTGTCTGTCTGGGGAGGTTGTTTCTGTCTGGGGAGAGGGTTGTGTCTGTCTGGGGAGGTTGTGTCTGTCTAGGGAGGGTTGTGTTTGTCTGGGGAGGTTGTGTCTGTCTGGGGAGGGGGTTGTGTCTGTCTGGGGAGGGTTATGTCTCCCTGGGGAGGGTTGTGTCTGTCTGGGGAGGTTGTTTCTGTCTGGGGAGGGGGTTGTGTCTGTCTGGGGAGGTTGTGTCTGTCTGGGGAGGGTTGTGTCTGTCTGGGGAGGTTGTGTCTGTCTGGGGAGGGGGTTGTGCCTGTCTGGGGAGGGCTGTGTCTGTCTGGGGAGGGTTGTGTCTGTCTGGGGAGGTTGTGTCTGTCTGAGGAGAGGGTTGTGTCTGTCTGGGGAGGGTTGTGTCTGTCAGGGGAGGCTCTGTCTGTCTGGGGAGGGTTGTGTCTGTATGGGGAGGTTGTGTCTGTCTGGGGAGGGGGTTGTGTCTGTCTGGGGAGGGTTGTGTCTGTCTGGGGAGGGTTGTGTCTGTCTGGGGAGGGTTGCGTCTGTCTGGGGAGATTGTGTCTCTCTAGGGAGGGGGTTGTGTCTGTCTGGGGAGGTTGTGTCTGTCTGGGGAGGTTGTTGTGTCTGTCAGGGGAGGGGGTTGTGTCTGTCTGGGGAGGGGGTTGTGTCTGTCTGGGGACGTTGTGTCTGTCTGGGGAGGGTTGTGTCTGTCTGGGGAGGGTTGTGTCTGTCTGGGGAGGTTGTGTCTGTCTGGGGAGGGTTGTGTCTGTCTTGGGAGGGGGTTGTGTCTGTCTGGGGTGGGGGTTGTGTCTGTCTGGGGAGGGGGTTGTTTCTGTCTGGGGAGGGTTGTGTCTGTCTGGGGAGGGGGTTGTGTCTGTCTGGGGAGGTTGTGTCTGTCTGGGGAGGGTTGTGTCTGTCTGGGGAGGTTGTGTCTGTCTGGGGAGGGTGTTGTGTCTGTCTGGGGAGGGTTTTGTCTGTCTGGGGAGGGTTGTGTCTGTTTGGGGAGGGTTGTGTCTGTCTGGGAAGGTTGTGTCTGTCTGGGGAGGTTGTGTCTGTCTGGGGAGGTTGTGTCTGTTTGGGAAGGTTGTTGTGTCTGTTAGGGGAGGGGGTTGTGTCTGTCTGGGGAGGGTTGTGTCTGTCTGGGGAGGGTGTTGTGTCTGTTTGGAGAGGTTGTGTCTGTCTGGGGAGGGATGTGTCTGTCTGGGGAGGTTGTTTTGTCTGACAAGGGAGGGTGTTGTGTGTGTCTGGGGAGGTTGTGTCTGTCCGAGGAGGTTGTGTCTGTCTGGGGAGGTTGTTGTGTCTGTCACGGGAGGGGGTTGTGTCTGTCTGGGGAGGGTTGTGTCTGTCTGGGGAGGTTGTGTCTGTCTGGGGAGGGGGTTGTGTCTGTCTGGGGAGGTTGTGTCTGTCTAGGGAGGGTTGTGTCTGTCTGGGGAGGTTGTGTCTGTCTGGGGAGGGGGTTGTGTCTGTCTGGGGAGGGTTATGTCTCCCTGGGGAGGGTTGTGTCTGTCTGGGGAGGTTGTTTCTGTGTGGGGAGGGGGTTGTGTCTGTCTGGGGAGGTTGTGTCTGTCTGGGAAGGGTTGTGTCTGTCTGGGGAGGTTGTGTCTGTCTGGGGAGGGGGTTGTGCCTGTCTGGGGAGGGCTGTGTCTGTCTGGGGAGGGTTGTGTCTGTCTGGGGAGGTTGTGTCTGTCTGAGGAGAGGGTTGTGTCTGTCTGGGGAGGGTTGTGTCTGTCAGGGGAGGCTCTGTCTGTCTGGGGAGGGTTGTGTCTGTATGGGGAGGTTGTGTCTGTCTGGGGAGGGGGTTGTGTCTGTCTGGGGAGGGTTGTGTCTGTCTGGGGAGGGTTGTGTCTGTCTGGGGAGGGTTGCGTCTGTCTGGGGAGATTGTGTCTCTCTAGGGAGGGGGTTGTGTCTGTCTGGGGAGGTTGTGTCTGTCTGGGGAGGTTGTTGTGTCTGTCAGGGGAGGGGGTTGTGTCTGTCTGGGGAGGGGGTTGTGTCTGTCTGGGGACGTTGTGTCTGTCTGGGGAGGGTTGTGTCTGTCTGGGGAGGTTGTGTCTGTCTGGGGAGGTTGTGTCTGTCTGGGGAGGGTTGTGTCTGTCTGGGGAGGTTGTGTCTGTCTGGGGAGGGTTGTGTCTGTCTGGAGAGGTTGTGTCTGTCTCAAGAGGGGGTTATGTCTGTCTGGGTAGGGTTGTGTCTGTCTGGGGAGGGCTGTGTCTACCTGGGGAGGTTGTGTCTGTCTGGGGAGGTTGTGTCTGTCTGGGGAGGGGATTGTGTCTGTCTGGATACGTTGTGTCTGTCTGGGGAGGTTGTGTCTGTCTGGGGAGGGTTGTGTCTGTCTGGGGAGGGTTGTGTCTGTCTGGGAAGGTTGTGTCTGTCTGGGGAGGGTTGTGTCTGTCTGGGGTGGGTTGTGTCTGTCTGGGAAGGTTGTGTCTGTCTGGGGAGGGTTGTATCTGTCTGGGGAGGTTGTGTCTGTCTGGGGAGGGTTGTGTCTGTCTGGGGAGGTTGTGTCTGTCTCGAGAGGGGGTTGTGTCTGTCTGGGGAGGGTTGTGTCTGTCTGGGGAGGTTGTTTCTGTGTGGGGAGGGGGTTGTGTCTGTCTGGGGAGGTTGTGTCTGTCTGGGAAGGGTTGTGTCTGTCTGGGGAGGTTGTGTCTGTCTGGGGAGGGGGTTGTGCCTGTCTGGGGAGGGCTGTGTCTGTCTGGGGAGGGTTGTGTCTGTCTGGGGAGGTTGTGTCTGTCTGAGGAGAGGGTTGTGTCTGTCTGGGGAGGGTTGTGTCTGTCAGGGGAGGCTCTGTCTGTCTGGGGAGGGTTGTGTCTGTATGGGGAGGTTGTGTCTGTCTGGGGAGGGGGTTGTGTCTGTCTGGGGAGGGTTGTGTCTGTCTGGGGAGGGTTGTGTCTGTCTGGGGAGGGTTGCGTCTGTCTGGGGAGATTGTGTCTCTCTAGGGAGGGGGTTGTGTCTGTCTGGGGAGGTTGTGTCTGTCTGGGGAGGTTGTTGTGTCTGTCAGGGGAGGGGGTTGTGTCTGTCTGGGGAGGGGGTTGTGTCTGTCTGGGGACGTTGTGTCTGTCTGGTGGGGGTTGTGTCTGTCTGGGGAGGTTGTGTCTGTCTGGGGAGGTTGTGTCTGTCTGGGGAGGGTTGTGTCTGTCTGGGGAGGTTGTGTCTGTCTGGGGAGGGTTGTGTCTGTCTGGAGAGGTTGTGTCTGTCTCAAGAGGGGGTTATGTCTGTCTGGGTAGGGTTGTGTCTGTCTGGGGAGGGCTGTGTCTACCTGGGGAGGTTGTGTCTGTCTGGGGAGGTTGTGTCTGTCTGGGGAGGGGATTGTGTCTGTCTGGGGACGTTGTGTCTGTCTGGGGAGGTTGTGTCTGTCTGGGGAGGGTTGTGTCTGTCTGGGGAGGGTTGTGTCTGTCTGGGAAGGTTGTGTCTGTCTGGGGAGGGTTGTGTCTGTCTGGGGTGGGTTGTGTCTGTCTGGGAAGGTTGTGTCTGTCTGGGGAGGGTTGTATCTGTCTGGGGAGGTTGTGTCTGTCTGGGGAGGGTTGTGTCTGTCTGGGGAGGTTGTGTCTGTCTCGAGAGGGGGTTGTGTCTGTCTGGGGAGGTTGTGTCTGTCTGGGGAGGGTTGTGTCTGTCTGGGGAGGTTGTGTCTGTCTCGAGAGGGGGTTGTGTCTGTCTGGGTAGGGTTAAGAACATAAGAACATAAGAAAGGAGGAACACTGCAGGAGGCCTGCTGGCCCATACTAGGCAGGTCCTTTACAATTCATCCCACTAACAAAACATTTGACCAACCCAATTTTCAATGCCACCCAAGAAATAAGCTCTGATGTGCAAGTCCCACTCAAATCCAACCCCTCCCACTCATGTACTTATCCAACCTAAATTTGAAACTACCCAAAGTCCCAGCCTCAATAACCCAACTAGGTAGACTGTTCCACTCATCAACTACCCTATTTCCAAACCAATACTTTCCTATGTCCTTTCTAAATCTAAACTTATCTAATTTAAATCCATTACTGCGCGTTCTCTCTTGGAGAGACATCCTCAAGACCTTATTAATATCCCCTTTATTAATACCTATCTTCCACTTATACACTTCGATCAGGTCTCCCCTCATTCTTCGTCTAACAAGTGAATGTAACTTAAGAGTCTTCAATCTTTCTTCATAAGGAAGATTTCTAATGCTATGTATTAATTTAGTCATCCTACGCTGAATGTTTTCTAACGAATTTATGTCCATTTTGTAATATGGAGACCAGAACTGAGCTGCATAATCTAGGTGAGGCCTTACTAATGATGTATAAAGCTGCAGTATGACCTCTGGACTTCTGTTGCTTACACTTCTTGATATAAATCCCAGTAATCTATTTGCCTTATTACGTACGCTTAGGCATTGCTGTCTTGGTTTAAGGTTGCTGCTTACCATAACCCCCAAGTCCTTTTCGCAATCTGTATGGCTAAGTTCTACATCATTTAACTTATAAGTACTAGGGTTATGGGCACTCCCAAGCTTCAGAACCTTGCATTTATCTACATTGAACTGCATCTGCCACTTTTCTGACCAAGAATAGAGTTTGTTTAAATCCTCCTGAAGTTCCATAACATCTACGTTTGAATCAATTATCCTACCTGTCTTTGTGTCATCGGCGAATTTGCTCATATCACTAGTAATTCCCTCATCAAGATCATTGATATATATTATAAACAACAACGGGCCCAAGACTGATCCCTGTGGAACGCCACTTGTTACAGATCCCCACTCGGATTTAACCCCATTTATGGACACTCTCTGCTTCCTGTCAGTGAGCCATGACTCGATCCACGAGAGCACTTTTCCCCCAATGCCATGAGCTGCCACTTTCTTTAACAGTCTATGGTGCGGAACTCTATCAAATGCCTTACTAAAATCTAAGTAAACAATATCAAATTCTTTATCGTGGTCAACAGCCTCAAAAGCTTTACTGAAGAAAGTTAATAAATTAGTTAGACAAGACCGGCCTCTTGTGAATCCATGCTGAGTATCATTAATCAAGCTATGCTTATCGAGATGGCTTCTTATAATCTCAGCTATAATTGACTCTAGTAATTTGCCTACAATTGAGGTCAGGCTTATTGGGCGGTAATTTGACGGTAACGACTTGTCCCTTGTTTTAAAAATAGGAATTACATTAGCCATCTTCCACATATCAGACACTACACCTGTTTGAAGAGATAAATTAAAAATATTAGTTAATGATTCACAGAGTTCCATTTTGCATTCCTTAAGAACCCTTGAAAAAACCTCATCAGGACCCGGCGACTTATTTTGCTTCAGTCTGTCTATCTGCCTCACAACCATTTCACTAGTGACTGTGATGTTACATAATTTATCTTCTTCTAGCCCACTGTAAAAATTAATTACCGGAATATTGTTAGTGTCTTCCTGTGTAAAAACTGAGAGAAAATAATTATTAAAAATCGAGCACATTTCATTCTCTTTGTCAGTAAGGTGCCCATAGTTATTTTTAAGGGGACCTATCTTATCTCTAACTTTTGTTCTATTGACCTGGAAAAAACTTTTTGGGTTAGTTTTAGAATCCCTAGCAACTTTAATTTCATAGTCCCTTTTAGCTTTTCTTATCCCCTTTTTAATGTCCCTCTTAATGTCAATATACTGATTCATAAGATGACCCTCACCTCTTTTGATACGCCTATAAATTCCTTTTTTATGCCCTAGTAAATATTTGAGCCTATTATTCATCCATTTTGGGTCATTTCTATTTGATCTAATTTCTTTATATGGGATAAACGTTCTTTGAGCAGCATGTATTGTGTTCAGAAAACTGTCATATTGATAGCTCTCTTCGTTACCCCAGTCAACAGATGATAAGTGTTCTCTAAGCCCATCGTAATCTGCTAAGCGAAAATCTGGGACTGTTACTGAGTTTTCCCTTCTATCATACTTCCATTCAATGCTAAATGTAATTGATTTGTGGTCGCTAGCACCCAGTTCCTCTGAAATTTCTAAATTATTAACAAGGGATTCATTGTTTACCATAACTAAGTCAAGCAGGTTATTTCCCCTTGTAGGTTCTGTCACAAACTGCTTCAAAAAACAATCTTGAACTACTTCTAAGAAGTCGTATGATTCTAAATTCCCAGTCAAGAAATTCCAATCAATATGACTAAAGTTAAAGTCTCCTAGAATGACTACATTATCGTGCCTTGTGGCCCTAACAATTTCCTCCCATAGTAGTCTCCCTTGGTCCCTATCTAAGTTTGGGGGACGGTATATCACTCCTAAAATCAGTTTTTCATGCCCCTCTGAAAATTCTATCCAAACAGACTCTGTATGTGTTACTTCAGACTTAATACCCGTTTTTATGCAACAGTTCAAGCGATCTCGGACATACAATGCCACCCCACCCCCCTTCCCGACGCTTCTATCTACTTGGAACAATTTAAAACCCTGAATATGATATTCCGCAGGCATGTCCCGACTTTTTGAATTAAACCATGTCTCAGTTAAGGCAAATACATCAATGTTACCTGCACTAGCAACTAATCTCAACTCGTCCATCTTATTCCTAGCACTATGGCAATTAGCATAATAAACATTGAAAGACTCTCCTTTCTCTTTACCCTTCCTGCTCATTTCTGTTTTTCTTCTAAACCTATTACTGTCCTTATCACCCAGTGTCACTGGCTTTTCAATATCTACCTCGTTCTGCTTATTACTAGTTCCCCTAGAACTCGTAATATTGCTACACTGGGACTTCACTGTTTTCCTGCCAAAACCCATACCACTAACTATTCCTAGTTTAAAGTCCTAACTGCTCCCTCCACTGCAGTTGCCAGTGCTCCCACCCCAGACCTAGATAAGTGAACCCCATCCCTGGCATACATGTCATTTCTGCCATAGAAGAGGTCCCAGTTGTCAATGAATGTTACCGCATTTTCCTTACAGTATTTGTCCAGCCAGCAATTGACACCAATTGCCCTGGACAACCATTCATTTCCAACTCCTCTCCTTGGCAAAATACCACATATGACAGGGTTCTCACCCTTACTCCTAATTATTTCTATTGCTGATCTATACCTGCTAATCAGGTCTTCACTCTTACGTCTGCCAACATCGTTGCCTCCAGCACTGAGACAGATAATAGGATTGCTCCCATTACCTCTCATGATGTCATCCAGACGGCTAACAATATCCTCCATCCCAGCCCCAGGAAAGCAAACCCTCTGTCTCCTACTCCTGTCCTTCAAGCAGAATGCCCTATCCATATACCTAACTTGGCTATCCCCAACAACAAAAATATTCTTACCTTCCTTGGTGTCGTTCGTCGTGACGTTCCCAGTAGTCGACTCACATTCGTCGGGTAGCACTGAGAATGTATTAGATGTTTCCACAACAGTTTCCACGGCAGTCTCTTTCTTCTTCATCGTTTCTACCTTTCCATTCGTCTTCTTGATCGTCAACTTCTTTCCCTGCTGTCCAGCCACTGACCAGTTTCCCTTCTTGACCTGAGAACTCAAAACAGGAGGACTACTACGAATCTTCTTGTTTTCCTCGGTCAGTCGCCGAATCTCCATCTTCGCCATCCTCAATTCTTCCCTAAGCTGTTGGTAAAGTTGCTCGATGGAGGCCATCTTGCTTCAATTCGTAGAGAGCGCGCAAACAGGTCTTCACAGAGCTAAATACACGTCAACACTGCGCAAAAGCCAACTCAATCAGGAGCTACTGCGCAGAACGTCCGCACGGCCCAATAGCGATGCGAACACTAACCTATACTCTGTCTGCGGTCTTCTTTGCCCCTCCCCAATCTTCATGACTTTGCATTTGGCTGGACCACATGTCCAGCCTCTCCAGGTCTCTTTGCAGTCCTGCCTCATCCTCGTCCGATTTAATTCTTCTCATCAACTTCACATCATCTGCGAACAGGGACACTTCAGAGTCTATTCCTTCCATCATGTCGTTCACATATATCAAAAATAGCACTGGTCCTAGAACTGACCCCTGTTGGACCCCGCTCATAACAGGCGCCCACTGTGATACCTCTTCACGTACCATGACTCGTTGCTGCCTCCCTGTCAGGTATTCCCTTATCCATTGCAGTGCCCTCCCTTTTACGTGCGCCTGATCCTCCAGCTTCTGCACTAATCTCTTGTGGGGAACTTTGTCAAAGGCCTTCCTGCAGTCTAGGAAAACGCAATCTACCCACCCCTCTCTCTCGTGTCTTACTTCTGTTACCTTGTCATAAAACTCCAGGAGGTTTGTGATACAGGATTTGCCTTCCATGAACCCATGCTGGTTTTCATTTATAATCTTGTTCCTTTCCAGGTGTTCGACCACTCTCCTCCTGATAATCTTCTCCATGACTTTGCACACAATACATGTCAGAGACACAGGTCTGTAGTTTAGCGCCTCGTTTCTGTTTCCTTTCTTAAATATGGGGACTACATTAGCTGTCTTCCATTTCTCAGGTAGTTGCCCAGTTTCAAGGGATGTGTTGAAGATTGTGGTTAGGGGCATGCACAGCATCTCTGCTCCTTCTCTAAGGACACATGGGGAGATGTTGTCCGGTCCCATCGCCTTTGAGGTGTCAAGGTCACTTAAGAGCTTCTTCACCTCCTCCTCAGTTGTTCGTATGTCATCCAACACTTGTTGGTATATTCCCTCTTGATGTTCCCTTCTGTGCTGTCTTCCCACAGCCCTTCCTGTCTCTACTGTAAAAACTTCCTTAAATCTCCTGTTCAGCTCCTCACATACCTCCTGATCATTTCTTGTGAGTTCTCCACCTTCTGTCCTTAATCTGATCACCTGGTCTTTGACTGTTGTGTGTGTGTGTGTGTATGTGTGTGTGTGTGTGTGGTGTGTGTGTGTGTGGTGTGTGTGTGTGTGTGTGTGTGTGTGTGTGGTGTGTGTGTGTGTGTGTGTGTGTGTGTGTGTGTGTGTGTGTGTGTGTGTGTGTATAAAACTTAGCATAATACCATCGTTATGAGAGGTGAGGTCTGGTAATTATGGTCTTCTTGTCCAGTTGGAGTTATTAATGCTGGCAGTAATTAACTGCCCTAGTCCAATTATAGGTTAATTATCTTGTGCCTATAATAAGCGAATTATATATCCTGACTAGTTTTGTTTTCTGAAATAAACATACGTACTTTATATATATATATATATATATATATATATATATATATATATATATATATATATATATATATATATATATATATATATATATATATATATATATATACGTGAGTGTATATGCATCGAAAGATGTAGGCGTTTGTATATACACATTGCCGGCTTTATATGTCAGTATTTGTTCTTGGAGGAATGTATATATGAGTGTATATGGACCAAGAAGTGTGTATATCTCAGTGTATGAAAGTGCTATTGTTACTGTTGCTGTCGTTGGTACTGTTGTAACTTGGTGTGCCTGTTACCGGCAGTGCTGTTGTTACTTTCGTGGCTGTTGTTGTTGCTGTTGTTTTTGTTACTGGTGTTACTGTTGCTACTGTGACTGTTATTGTCGTTTCTGTTACTGGCATTACTGGTATTTCTGTTGTAAGTTCCGTGGCCATTATTCCTGTTTATTACGAGTATAAGTGTAGCCTGGTGGCCTGTACACCTGTTTGTAGCTGAATAAGAACGATAAACATTCAGCAAATTAGAGTCAAACGAAAGAAAGGAGAGAATAACTTCATAAATATTTGTCTGTATTAATGTACATATATAGTGAGACAGTTTACAAGCAGCAGACACGGTGAGAACTGTTTTCGACCAGACTTCGAGGTAAGTCTGCCATTGTTGCTTCACCAGTCCCAGACACTGCTTCACCAGTCCCAGACACTGCTTCACCAGTCCCAGACATTGCTTCACCAGTCCCAGACATTGCTTCACCAGTCCCAGACATTGCTTCACCAGTCCCAGACATTGCTTCACGAGTCCCAGACACTGCTTCACCAGTCCCAGACATTGCTTCACCAGTCCCAGACATTGCTTCACCAGTCCCAGACATTGCGTCACCAGTCCCAGACACTGTTTCACCAGTCCCAGACACTGCTTCACCAGTCCCAGACATTGCTTCACCAGTCCCAGACATTGCTTCACCAGTCCCAGACATTGCTTCACCAGTCCCAGACATTGCTTCACCAGTCCCAGACACTGCTTCACCAGTCCCAGACATTGCTTCACCAGTCCCAGACATTGCTTCACCAGTCCCAGACATTGCTTCACCAGTCCCAGACATTGCTTCACGAGTCCCAGACACTGCTTCACCAGTCCCAGACATTGCTTCACCAGTCCCAGACATTGCTTCACCAGTCCCAGACATTGCTTCACCAGTCCCAGACATTGCTTCACCAGTCCCAGACACTGCTTCACCAGTCCCAGACATTGCTTCACCAGTCCCAGACATTGCTTCACCAGTCCCAGACATTGCTTCACCAGTCCCAGACATTGCTTCACAGAATTGGTCAGCCTTCCTGTCACTAGCTGGTTGAACCCAGCTGTTAGCATAACAGTGGGGCCCCTCCTGCTATACTCTGAACCAGTGGTTCACTGGTCGGGAGGACATGGCTATACTCTGAACCAGTGGTTCACTGGTCGGGAGGACATGGCTATAT
Organism: Cherax quadricarinatus; assembly: GCF_038502225.1. Classification (NCBI taxonomy): domain Eukaryota; kingdom Metazoa; phylum Arthropoda; class Malacostraca; order Decapoda; family Parastacidae; genus Cherax; species Cherax quadricarinatus. The sequence continues at coordinate 2,135,626 of NC_091388.1, read as the reverse complement.
GGGTGTGTGGCATGCCAGTACTAGGCATCCCTCAATGGGTTGTGTGCCACCATGACATGAACTAGGCAGTGTGATCAACCCAAAGTGGAACCTTAAAGTCAGGTACAACCCTAGAGTGAGACAGCAGACAGTAGGACAAGCGTAGGAGCAATGTGTCCCTCTCACTGAATAAAAACCTTATGGCCAGTTTTTACGTAAATTATTTACACTCCCTGTAAGGAAATAAAAAGAGCTTACTACCCATTTTTTTCCCAACACAATAAAATACATCCTAACAAATCAAGCTCTGGAGAGAGTTCACTAAAATGTTATTTTTCCCAGCGATGTGTTGCTGGTGATGTTGTAGTGTTGCAGGTGCAGAGTCCAGTGCATGAGACAAGTGTTGTCATGGATCTGAGGTTGGTCAGTGGGTTGTGGTCACTGAAGACTTGTACCAAGTGTTGCTGGTGATGTTGTAGTGTTGCAGGTGCAGAGTCCAGTGCATGAGACAAGTGTTGTCATGGATCTGAGGTTGGTCAGTGGGTTGTGGTCACTGAAGACTTGTACCAAGTGTTGTGATGACGACACAATACAAAGACCAGTGCCAGTGCCTCCTCCTCCATTGTGAAGTAGGCCTAATAATAGGCTTTAAACTTGCTCAAGAAGTGAGCCACTGGGTGAAGGAGACCTTAACCACAAGCTGGAAGTAACACTGCCGCCATTCCAGACTCACAGCCATCAACATGTAAGAAAAATACCTGTGAATAATCAGTGGACAGCAGTATGGGAGTAGCGCATCACAGATGTTTGACACGATTAATACCTTGACAACTAGAAGTCCATATATACTTATTAGGAAGTCTTGATCAGGGACTTCACTAGATTTACGAAACCCTGGCCAGTTTTCTTTGTAAAGTAGTCCACCCTAGATCGCAGTCGTCCAAGGTAAGGTCAGCATTCTCTTCAGACATTCTTTGGACACTGCCTGAGTTTTGGCCAGAATCGGAGAAGAAACTTCCGTAGTTACAATGGGCTTGGGACACCATCTGTAATAAAGAATATTGTTGCCAGGCAACAGTAAAGCATCTGTCATGGGAGTCTGGGAATCCCCAGACACACCCACAGTTTAATACCCAGTACAATTCTGGCTTTCAATCCTTTGCAGAGGAACAGAAAATATGGCTCCACCATGAGCTTCTAACAACACTGAGTAGTTTAAAGATGTCTCAGAAACTGTAAGTATTCCTTCTTGTAAAAGGGAGCAATAATCCCTGGTATCCCTGAAGGTGGATACTTCAACGGTATATTCCTGCTCCTTAAGGGATATTTGGCACTATAAAAGGTGCCATGTAGGCATCTATGACAGTTTGATCTGCTTCACCTGTGATTATCTGAATGTTGGCCAAGGGTTATAGCATATTAGACTTACCTCTACCTACAACCTTATATAACTTGGGGCAAGTGGCCTTGACGTGGCCAGATTTACGGCAGTAGTAACAGGTTATGGCCTCGGGAATCTTGTCTCGTTCTCCCAGCTGGTCTTGAGTTGAACGTTGTGTCTCAGCTTCCAGCTTCCAGCTTCCAGCTTCCAGCTTCCAACGAAATCCGGAGGTCCGTCCACAACGATCTTTGTCCGGGTCACCACATGGAGAAGTCCACTACTGGCCACTCTTGCCGCTCCTGAGACTCCTGCCCACTCCTGCCCACTCTTGTCCACTCCTGCCCACTCCTGCCCACTCTTGTCCACTCTTGTCCACCCTTGTCCACTCCTGCCCACTCCTGCTCACTCTTGTCCACTCTTGTCCACTCCTGCCCACTCTTGTCCACTCCTGCCCAATCTTGCCCACTGTTGCCCACTCTTGCCCACTCTTGCCCACTCCTGCCCACTGTTGCCCACTCCTGCCCACTCTTGCCTACTATTGCCCACTATTGCCCACTCCTGCCCACTCTTGCCCACTCTTGCCTACTATTGCCCACTATTGCCCACTCCTGCCCACTCTTGCCCACTCTTGCCCACTCTTGCCCACTCTTGCCCACTCTTGCCCACTCTTGCCCACTCTTGCCCACTCCTCTTATAATACCGCTGACAGCTCATTTCATTGGTAAACAACAGCTTATGACTGATAGTCGCGTTAAAACGTTCATGGTTAACGCACACACTGGTGTGTACATGGTTAACGTGCACACTGGTGTGTACATGGTTAACGCACACACTGGTGTGTACATGGTTAACGCACACACTGGTGTGTACATGGTTAACGCACACACTGGTGTGTACATGGTTAACGCACACACTGGTGTGTACATGGTTAACGCACACACTGGTGTGTACATGGTTAACGCACACACTGGTGTGTACATGGTTAACGTGCACACTGGTGTGTACATGGTTAACGCACACACTGGTGTGTACATGGTTAACGCACACACTGGTGTGTACATGGTTAACGCACACACTGGTGTGTACATGGTTAACGCACACACTGGTGTGTACATGGTTAACGCACACACTGGTGTGTACATGGTTAACGCACACACTGGTGTGTACATGGTTAACGCACACACTGGTGTGTACATGGTTAACGCACACACTGGTGTGTACATGGTTAACGCACACACTGGTGTGTACATGGTTAACGCACACACTGGTGTGTACATGGTTAACGTGCACACTGGTGTGTACATGGTTAACGCACACACTGGTGTGTACATGGTTAACGCACACACTGGTGTGTACATGGTTAACGCACACACTGGTGTGTACATGGTTAACGCACACACTGGTGTGTACATGGTTAACGCACACACTGGTGTGTACATGGTTAACGCACACACTGGTGTGTACATGGTTAACGCACACACTGGTGTGTACATGGTTAACGTGCACACTGGTGTGTACATGGTTAACGCACACACTGGTGTGTACATGGTTAACGCACACACTGGTGTGTACATGGTTAACGCACACACTGGTGTGTACATGGTTAACGCACACACTGGTGTGTACATGGTTAACGCACACACTGGTGTGTACATGGTTAACGCACACACTGGTGTGTACATGGTTAACGCACACACTGGTGTGTACATGGTTAACGTGCACACTGGTGTGTACATGGTTAACGCACACACTGGTGTGTACATGGTTAACGTGCACACTGGTGTGTACATGGTTAACGTGCACACTGGTGTGTACATGGTAAACGCGCACACTGGTGTGTACATGGTTAACGTGCACACTGGTGTGTACATGGTAAACGCGCACACTGGTGTGTACATGGTTAACGTGCACACTGGTGTGTACATGGTAAACGCGCACACTGGTGTGTACATGGTTAACGTGCACACTGGTGTGTACATGGTTAACGCACACACTGGTGTGTACATGTTTAACGCACACACTGGTGTGTACATGGCTAACGCACACAATGGTGTGCACATGGTTAACGCACACACTGGTGTGTACATGGTTAACGCACACACTGGTGTGTACATGGTTAACGCACACACTGGTGTGTAAATGGTTAACGCACACACTGGTGTGTACATGGTTAACGTGCACACTGGTGTGTACATGGTTAACGCACACACTGGCGTGTACATGGTTAACGCAGACACTGGTGTGTACATGGTTAACGCACACAGCGTGTGTGTTGTGTTGCGAGTGTTGTGTTGCGAGAATTGTGTTGCGTGTGTTGTGTTGCGAGTGTTGTGTTGCGAGTGTTGTGTTGCGAGTGTTGTGTTGCGAGTGTTGTGTTGCGTGTGTTGTGTTGCGAGCGTTGTGTTGCGAGTGTTGTGTTGCGAGTGTTGTGTTGCGAGTGTTGTGTTGCGAGTGTTGTGTTGCGAGTGTTGTGTTGCGTGTTGTGTTGCGAGTGTTGTGTTGAGTGTGTTGTGTTGCGAATGTTGTGTTGCGAATGTTGTGTTGCGAGTGTTGTGTTGCGTGTGTTGTGTTGCGAGTGTTGTGCTGCGAGTGTTATGTTGCGAGTGTTGTGTTGCGAGTGTTGTGTTGCGTGTGTTGTGTTGCGAGTGTTGTGTTGCGAGTGTTATGTTGCGAGTGTTGTGTTGCGAGTGTTGTGTTGCGAGTGTTATGTTGCGATTGTTGTGTTGCGAGTGTTGTGTTGCGAGTGTTGTGTTGCGAGTGTTGTGTTGCGAGTGTTGTGTTGCGAGTGTTGTGTTGCGAGTGTAGTGTTGCGAGTGTTGTGTTGCGAGTGTTGTGTTGCGAGTGTAGTGTTGCGAGTGTTGTGTTGCGAGTGTTGTGTTGCGAGTGTAGTGTTGCGAGTGTAGTGTTGCGAGTGTTGTGTTGCGAGTGTTGTGTTGCGAGTGTTGTGTTGCGTGTGTTGTGTTGCGAGTGTTGTGTTGCGAGTGTTATGTTGCGAGTGTT
>NC_091388.1:2121266-2123766 GCF_038502225.1 Cherax quadricarinatus | reverse complement strand
CCAAGGCAAGAGTACGACGAGAGCAATAGAGCGATGGTTGACACACTGGCTAGAGTGGCCAGAAGAGCTCATGCATGCAGGGCAAAGCTCCTGATCATGGGTGACTTTAACCACAAGGAGATAGATTGGGAGAACTTGGACCCACATGGGGGCCAAGATACTTGGAGGGCTAAGATGATGGAGGTGGTACTGGAGAACTTCATGTACCAACACGTAAGGGACACTACAAGAGAGAGAGGAGAGGATGAACCAGCAAGGCTGGACTTAGTATTCACCTTCAGTAGTGCAGATATCGAGGACATCACATATGAAAGACCCCTTGGGGCCAGTGACCATGTGGTTGTAAGCTTCGAATACACAGTAGAGCTACAAGTGGAGGGAGAAGCAGGAAGGCCAGGACGAATGAAGCCAAACTACAAGAAAGGGGACTACACAGGAATGAGGAACTACCTGAACGGGGTTCAGTGGGACAGAGAACTGGCAGGGAAACCAGTTAATGAGATGATGGAATATGTAGCAATAAAATGCAAGGAGGCTGAGGAGAGGTTTGTACCCAAGGGTAACAGGAGTAATGAAAAAGCCAGGATGAGCCCATGGTTTACCCAAAGGTGCAGGGAGGCAAAAACCAAGTGTGCTAGGGAATGGAAGAAATATAGAAGGCAAAGGACCCAGGAGAATAAGGAGAACAGTCGTAGAGCCAGAAATGAATATGCACAGATAAGAAGGGAGGCCCAAAGACAATATGAAAATGACATAGCAGCGAAAGCCAAATCTGACCCGAAACTGTTGTACAGCCACATCAGGAGGAAAACAACAGTCAAGGACCAGGTAATCAGGCTAAGGAAGGAAGGAGGAGAGACAACAGGAAATGACCGGGAAGTATGTGAAGAACTCAACAAGAGATTCAAAGAAGTGTTCACAGAGGAGACAGAAGGGACTCCAGAAAGACGGAGAGGTGGGGCACACCACCAAGTGCTGGACACAGTGCACACAACCGAGGAAGAAGTGAAGAGGCTTCTGAGTGAGCTAGATACCTCAAAGGCAATGGGGCCAGATAACATCTCCCCATGGGTATTGAGAGAGGGAGCAGAGGCGCTATGTGTACCCCTAACAACAATATTCAATACATCTATCGAAACAGGGAGATTGCCTGAGGCATGGAAGACAGCAAATGTAGTCCCAATCTTTAAAAAAGGAGACAGACATGAAGCATTAAACTACAGACCAGTGTCACTGACATGTATAGTATGCAAAATCATGGAGAAGATTATCAGGAGAAGAGTGGTGGAACACCTAGAAAGGAATGATCTCATCAACAGCAGCCAGCATGGTTTCAGGGACGGGAAATCCTGTGTCACAAACCTACTGGAGTTCTATGACATGGTGACAGCAGTAAGACAAGAGAGAGAGGGGTGGGTGGATTGCATTTTCTTGGACTGCAAGAAGGCGTTTGACACAGTTCCACACAAGAGATTGGTGCAAAAACTGGAGGACCAAGCAGGGATAACAGGGAAGGCACTACAATGGATCAGGGAATACTTGTCAGGAAGACAGCAGCGAGTCATGGTACGTGGCGAGGTGTCAGAGTGGGCACCTGTGACCAGCGGGGTCCCGCAGGGGTCAGTCCTAGGACCAGTGCTGTTTCTGGTATTTGTGAACGACATGACGGAAGGAATAGACTCTGAGGTGTCCCTGTTTGCAGATGACGTGAAGTTGATGAGAAGAATACACTCGATCGAAGACCAGGCAGAACTACAAAGGGATCTGGACAGGCTGCAGAACTGGTCCAGCAATTGGCTCCTGGAGTTCAATCCCACCAAGTGCAAAGTCATGAAGATTGGGGAAGGGCAAAGAAGGCCGCAGACGGAGTACAGTCTAGGGGGTCAGAGACTACAAACCTCACTCAAGGAAAAAGATCTTGGGGTGAGTATAACACCAGGCACATCTCCTGAAGCGCACATCAACCAAATAACTGCTGCACCATATGGGCGCCTAGCAAACCTCAGAACAGCATTCCGACATCTTAATAAGGAATCGTTCAGGACCCTGTACACCGTATACGTTAGGCCCATATTGGAGTATGCGGCACCAGTTTGGAACCCACACCTAGCCAAGCACGTAAAGAAACTAGAGAAAGTGCAAAGGTTTGCAACAAGACTAGTCCCAGAGCTAAGAGGTATGTCCTACGAGGAGAGGTTAAGGGAAATCAACCTGACGACACTGGAGGACAGGAGAGATAGGGGGGACATGATAACGACATACAAAATACTGAGAGGAATTGACAAGGTGGACAAAAACAGGATGTTCCAGAGATTGGACACAGTAACAAGGGGACACAGTTGGAAGCTAAAGACACAGATGAATCACAGGGATGTTAGGAAGTATTTCTTCAGCCACAGAGTAGTCAGTAAGTGGAATAGTTTGGGAAGCGATGTAGTGGAGGCAGGATCCATACATAGCTTTAAGCAGAGGTACGATAAAGCTCACGGCTCAGGGAGAG
>NC_091388.1:2106266-2113766 GCF_038502225.1 Cherax quadricarinatus | reverse complement strand
ACACACTTCTCAGGGTATATACACTGAGATATACACACCACTCAGTGTACATACACTGAGATATACACACCACTCAGTGTATATACACTGAGATATACACCCCTCTCAGTGTATATACACTGAGATATGCACACTTCTCAGTGTATATACACTGAGATATACACACCTCCCAGTGTATATACACTGAGATATACACACTTCTCAGTGTATATACACTGAGAAATACACACCACTCAGTGTATGTACACTGAGATATACACACTTCTCAGTGTATATACACTGAGATATACACACCACTCAGTGTATATACACTGAGATATACACACCACTCAGTGTACATACACTGAGATATACACACCACTCAATGTATATACACTGAGATATACACACCACTCAATGTATATACACTGAGATATACACACCACTCAGTGAATATGCACTGAGATATACCTGGAGTTTACCTGGAGAGAGTTCCGGGGGTCAACGCCCCCGTGGCCCGGTCTCTGACCAGGCCTCCTGGTGGATCAGAGCCTGATCAACCAGGCTGTTGCTGCTGGCTGCACGCAAACCAACGTACGAGCCATAGCCCGGCTGGTCAGGAACCGACTTTAGGTGCTTGTCCAGTGCCAGCTTGAAGACTGCCAGGGGTCTGTTGGTAATCCCCCTTATGTATGCTGGGAGGCAGTTGAACAGTCTCGGGCCCCTGACACTTATTGTATGGTCTCTTAACGTGCTAGTGACACCCCTGCTTTTCATTGGGGGGATGTTGCATCGTCTGCCAAGTCTTTTGCTTTCGTAGTGAGTGATTTTCGTGTGCAAGTTCGGTACTAGTCCCTTTAGGATTTTCCAGGTGTATATAATCATGTATCTCTCCCGCCTGCGTTCCAGGGAATACAGGTTCAGGAACCTCAAGTGCTCCCAGTAATTGAGGTGTTTTATCTCCGTTATGCGCGCCGTGAAAGTTCTCTGTACATTTTCTAGGTCAGCAATTTCACCTGCCTTGAAAGGTGCTGTTAGTGTGCAGCAATAATCCAGCCTAGATAGAACAAGTGACCTGAAGAGTGTCATCATGGGCTTGGCCTCCCTAGTTTTGAAGGTTCTCATTATCCATCCTGTCATTTTTCTAGCAGATGCGATTGATACAATGTTATGGTCCTTGAAGGTGAGATCCTCCGACATGATCACTCCCAGGTCTTTGGCGTTGGTGTTTCGCTCTATTTTGTGGCCAGAATTTGTTTTGTACTCTGATGAAGATTTAATTTCCTCGTGTTTACCATATCTGAGTAATTGAAATTTCTCATCGTTGAACTTCATATTGTTTTCTGCAGCCCACTGAAAGATTTGGTTGATGTCCGCCTGGAGCCTTGCAGTGTCTGCAATGGAAGACACTGTCATGCAGATTCGGGTGTCATCTGCAAAGGAAGACACGGTGCTGTGGCTGACATCCTTGTCTATGTCGGATATGAGGATGAGAAACAAGATGGGAGCGAGTACTGTGCCTTGTGGAACAGAGCTTTTCACCGTAGCTGCCTCGGACTTTACTCTGTTGACGACTAGTCTCTGTGTTCTGTTAGTGAGGAAATTATAGATCCATCGACCGACTTTTCCTGTTATTCCTTTAGCACGCATTTTGTGCGCTATTACGCCATGGTCACACTTGTCGAAGGCTTTTGCAAAGTCTGTATATATTACATCTGCATTCTTTTTGTCTTCTAGTGCATTTAGGACCTTGTCGTAGTGATCCAATAGTTGAGACAGACAGGAGCAACCTGTTCTAAACCCATGTTGCCCTGGGTTGTGTAACTGATGGGTTTCTAGATGGGTGGTGATCTTGCTTCTTAGGACCCTTTCAAAGATTTTTATGATATGGGATGTTAGTGCTATTGGTCTGTAGTTCTTTGCTGTTGCTTTACTGCCCCCTTTGTGGAGTGGGGCTATGTCTGTTGTTTTTAGTAACTGTGGGACGACCCCCGTGTCCATGCTCCCTCTCCATAGGATGGAAAAGGCTCGTGATAGGGGCTTCTTGCAGTTCTTGATGAACACAGAGTTCCATGAGTCTGGCCCTGGGGCAGAGTGCATGGGCATGTCATTTATCGCCTGTTCGAAGTCATTTGGCGTCAGGATAACATCGGATAGGCTTGTGTTAACCAAATTTTGTGGCTCTCTCATAAAAAATTCATTTTGATCTTCGACTCTCAGTCTGGTTAGCGGCTTGCTAAAAACTGAGTCATATTGGGACTTGAGTAGCTCACTCATTTCCTTGCTGTCATCTGTGTAGGACCCATCTTGTTTAAGTAGGGGCCCAATACTGTACGTTGTTCTCGAGATACACAAAACACTCAATGTATATACACTGAGATATACACACCACTCAGTGAATATACACTGAGATACACACAACACTCAGTGAATATACACTGAGAAACACACAACACTCAATGTATATACACTGAGATACACACACCACTCAGTGTATATACATCGAGAGGTATTAATGATTTGGTTAATGTATTGATGACCTGCTTATTGACCCGGTTAATGCATCAACCTGGTTATACTGACCTCTGTTGATCGGTATTTTCGCCCCACAACTATTGTTCTTAAATTGCCGAAGCCTCTTTTGTTAAATAGAAATATTCTGGGTTTTTTGACCTATTGTTTTGCAAGTTAAGTTAATTAGTTTCGGCTGGAAAATGTACCATTATCAGGGAGGGATTTTTTGTGTGATTTCTGACGTGATGGATGATGTGCACATGTGTGTGTTTCCCTGTGTGCGTTTTGTTGTGGGTGTACACACTCTGGTGATTATTAAAAGTAAACATGTGTGTGTGTTTGTGTGTGTGTGTGTTTGTGTGTGTGTGTGTTTGTGTGTGTGTGTGTGTGTGTGTGTGTGTGTGTGTGTGTGTGTGTGTGTGTTTGTACTGACAGCCTGTTATGTACTTGTGTATGTCAAATATTTGTATACTTACATATATGGAAACATGTATACACACACACACACACCAAGACTGAGGGACTGACCCCCACTATCAACACTGAGGGACTGACCCCCACTATCAACACTGAGGGACTCACCCCCACTATCAACACTGAGGGACTGACCCCCACTATCAACACTGAGGGACTGACCCCCCACTATCAACACTGAGGGACTGACACCCACTATCAACACTGAGGGACTGACCCCCACTATCAACACTGAGGGACTGACCCCCCACTATCAACACTGAGGGACTGACCCCCACTATCAACACTGAGGGACTGACCCCCTACTATCAACACTGAGGGACTGACCCCTACTATCAACACTGAGGGACTGACCCCCACTATCAACACTGAGGGACTGACCCCCACTATCAACACTGAGGGACTGACCCCCACTATCAACACTGAGGGACTGACCCCCACTATCAACACTGAGGGACTGACCCCCACTATCAACACTGAGGGACTGACCCCCCACTATCAACACTGAGGGACTGACCCCCCGCTATCAACACTGAGGGACTGACCCCCACTATCAACACTGAGGGACTGACACCCCACTATCAACACTGAGGGACTGACCCCCCGCTATCAACACTGAGGGACTGACCCCCACTATCAACACTGAGGGACTGACCCCCCACTATCAACACTGAGGGACTGACCCCCCACTATCAACACTGAGGGACTGACCCCCCGCTATCAACACTGAGGGACTGACCCCCCACTATCAACACTGAGGGACTGACCCCCCACTATCAACACTGAGGGACTGACCCCCACTATCAACACTGAGGGACTGACCCCCACTATCAACACTGAGGGACTGACCCCCCACTATCAACACTGAGGGACTGACCCCCCACTATCAACACTGAGGGACTGACCCCCCACTATCAACACTGAGGGACTGACCAGCACTATCAACACTGAGGGACTGACCCCCCACTATCAACACTGAGGGACTGACCCCCACTATCAACACTGAGGGACTGACCCCCCACTATCAACACTGATGGACTGACCCCCCACTATCAACACTGAGGGACTGACCCCCACTATCAACACTGAGGGACTGACCCCCCACTATCAACACTGAGGGACTGACCCCCACTATCAATACTGAGGAACTGACCCCCCACTATCAACACTGAGGGACTGACCCCCCAATTATCAACACTGAGGGACTGACCCCACACTATCAACACTGAGGGACTGACCCCCCACTATCAACACTGAGGGACTGATCCCCCACTATCAACACTGAGGGACTGAGCCCCCACTATCAACACTAAGGGATTGACCCCCCACTATCAACACTGAGGGACTGACCCCCACTATCAACACTGAGGGACTGACCCCCCACTATCAACACTGAGGGACTGACCCCCCACTATCAACACTGAGGGACTGACCCCAACTATCAACACTGAGGGACTGACACCCCACTATCAACACTGAGGAACTGACCCCCCACTATCAACACTGAGGGACTGACCCCCCACTATCAACACTGAGGGACTGACCCCCCCTATCAACACTGAGGGACTGACCCCCCACTATCAACACTGAGGGACTGACCCCCACTATCAACACTTAGGGACTGACCCCCACTATCAATACTGAGGGACTGACCCCCACTATCAGCACTGAGGGACTGACCCCCACTATCAACACTGAGGGACTGACCCCCACTATCAACACTGAGGGACTGGCCCCCCACTATCAACACTGAGGGACTGACCCCCCACTATCAACACTGAGGGACTGACCCCCCACTATCAACACTGAGGAACTGACCCCCACTATCAACACTGAGGGACTGACCCCCACTATCAACACTGAGGGACTGACCCCCCACTATCAACACTGAGGGACTGACCCCCCACTATCAACACTGAGGAACTGACCCCCACTATCAACACTGAGGGACTGACCCCCACTATCAACACTGAGGGACTGACACCCCACTATCAACACTGAGGGACTGACCCCCACTATCAACACTGAGGGACTGACCCCCCACTATCAACACTGAAGGACTGACCCCCCACTATCAACACTGAGGGACTGACCCCCACTATCAACACTGAGGGACTGACACCCCACTATCAACACTGAGGGACTGACCCCCCACTATTAACAATGAGGGACTGACCCCCACTATCAACACTGAGGGACTGACACCCCACTATCAACACTGAGGGACTGACCCCCCACTATCAACACTGAGGGACTGACCCCCACTATCAACACTGAGGGACTGACCCCCACTATCAACACTGAGGGACTGACCCCCCACTATCAACACTGAGGGACTGACCCCCCACTATCAACACTGAGGGACTGACCCCCACTATCAACACTGAGGGACTGACCCCCACTATCAACACTGAGGGACTGACCCCCCACTATCAACACTGAGGGACTGATGAACAATAACAATGGTACAGTATAGTTCCCATGGTACAATAATTCACCTCTTGTCCCATATATTAATTTAAGTGGCACTCTGTGGCATTAAAATTGACTTAGGTGACGTATAATGATGGCACTGGTTATACTGGTGCCAGTGATAGTGCCATATATCCCTGGGTGATTGTACCAGTTTTTTAATGGGGTAAATGGACAATTTATGAGAGGTATGGTAACCAGGCTTGTCAGTGCTGGTAACGTACCGTTTATTACGTTGTTTGTAAGTACCGTGACACCTCGCTGCCAGACGTGCGACCAGTTGTTTATAATGGCCACCCCAATTGTCCTAGACGGGGTTTGAAGTCTATCTGCTACACCAGGGTCATTAAGATTGGTTGGTTGGTTAATGGGGTTTCAAGACTATCTACTACACCAGGGTCATTAAGACTGGTTGGTTGGTTAATGGGGTTTGAAGACTATCTACTACACCAGGGTCATTAAGACTGGTTGGTTGGTTAATGGGGTTTCAAGACTACCTACTACACCAGGGTCATTAAGACTGGTTGGTTGGTTAATGGGGTTTCAAGACTACCTACTACACCGGGGTCATTAAGATTGGTTGGTTGGTTAATGGGGTTTCAAGTCTATCTACTACACCAGGGTCATTAAGACTGGTTGGTTGGTTAATGAGGTTTCAAGACTATCTACTACACCAGGGTTATTAAGACTGGTTGGTTGGTTAATGGGGTTTAAAGTCTATCTACTACACCAGGGTCATTAAGACTGGTTGGTTGGTTAATGAGGTTTCAAGACTATCTACTACACCAGGGTCATTAAGACTGGTTGGTTGGTTAATGGGGTTTCAAGTCTATCTACTACACCAGGGTCATTAAGACTGGGTGGTTGGTTAATGGGGTTTGAAGACTATCTACTACACCAGGGTCATTAAGACTGGTTGGTTGGTTAATGGGGTTTCAAGACTATCTACTACACCAGGGTCATTAAGACTGGTTGGTTGGTTAATGGGGTTTCAAGACTATCTACTACACCAGGGTCATTAAGACTGGTTGGTTGGTTAATGGGGTTTCAAGACTATCTACTACACCAGGGTTATTAAGACTGGTTGGTTGGTTAATGGGGTTTCAAGACTATCTACTACACCAGGGTCATTAAGACTGGTTGGTTGGTTAATGGGGTTTCAAGACTATCTACTACACCAGGGTCATTAAGACTGGTTGGTTGGTTAATGGGCTTTCAAGACTATCTACTACACCAGGGTCAATAATTCGAAACATTATATGGGCGAAACATTGCATGGGTGAAACATGACGTGGGCGAAACATCACATGCGTGAAACATTACATGGGCGAAACGTTGCATGGGAGAAAAGTTGCATGATGTAAACATTGTACAGTCAAGAGGTGAGAGAGAGAGAGAGAGATAGAGAGAGAGAGAGAGAGAGAGAGAGAGAGAGAGAGAGAGAGAGAGGACGTGACTGCCGTGTCTTGGCGACAAGTTTCGCACACTCGGGCGAAATGTTGACTTGGGATGGGCTTCGTTAACACGTTTTGCCCCCCTGTGAGCTCCAGTGGCCGGGATCAAGAACCTTGTTGGTGTATAACGGCTCCTCCGTTACATACATACATATATATATATATATATATATATATATATATATATATATATATATATATATATATATATATATATATATATTATATATATTAGTGTACAACATTTTCGGGCAGGTTAATTAACCCGGGTCTCTTATATTTTCAAAACTGGCCTAAATAATTCATATATGTAATTTAAACGTATATAATTTACGAAATGTAATTCGTTATATATTTTTTTTTAATTTTTGGGTGAGAGTATTGCATATTGTGTTGTGTACTCACCTAGTTGTGGTTGCTGGGGACGAGTCACAGCTCCTGGTCACGCCTCTTCACTGGTTGCTACTGGGTACTCTCTCTCTCCCTGCTCCATGAGCTTTATCATACCTCTGCTTAAAGCTATGTATGGATCCTGCCTCCACTACATCGCTTCCCAAACTATTCCACTTACTGACTACTCTGTGGCTGAAGAAATACTTCCTAACAT
>NC_091388.1:2078766-2101266 GCF_038502225.1 Cherax quadricarinatus | reverse complement strand
ATTATACACAGTGATTGTATTATGTGAGTGCATGGCAGTGATTGTATTATACACAGTGATTGTATTATGTGAGTGCATGGCAGTGATTGTATTATACAGTGATTGTTTTATGTGAGTGTATGGCAGTTATTGTATTATACACAGTGATTGTATTATGTGAGTGTATGGCAGTGATTGTATTATACATAGTGATTGTTTTATGTGAGTGTATGGCAGTTATTGTATTATACACAGTGATTGTATTATGTGAGTGCATGGCAGTGATTGTATTATACATAGTGATTGTATTATGTGAGTGTATGGCAGTGATTGTATTATACATAGTGATTGTTTTATGTGAGTGTATGGCAGTTATTGTATTATACACAGTGATTGTATTATGTGAGTGCATGGCAGTGATTGTATTATACAGTGATTGTTTTATGTGAGTGTATGGCAGTGATTGTATTATACACAGTGTTTGTATTATACATAGTGATTGTGTTATACATAGTGATTGTATTATACATAGTGATTGTATTATACATAGTGATTGTATTATACATAGCGATTGTATTATACAGTGACTGTTTTATGTGAGTGTATGGCAGTGATTGTATTATACATGGTGATTGTATTATACACAGTAATTGTATTATACACAGTGATTGTATTATACACAGTGACTGTATTATACACAGTGATTGTATTATACACAGTGATTGTATTATACACAGTGATTGTATTATACACAGTGATTGATATTATACATACTGATTGTATTATACACAGTGATTGTATTATACACAGTGACTCTTTTATGTGAGTGTATGGCAGTGATTGTTTTATACACAGTGATTGTATTATACACAGTGATTGTATTATACACAGTGATTGTTTTATACAGTGATTGTATTATACACAGTGATTGTATTATACATAGTGAGTGTATTATACATAGTGATTGTTTTGTGAGTGTATGGCAGTGATTGTATTATACATAGTGATTGTTTTATATGAGTGTATGGCAGTGATTGTATTATGCACAGTGATTGTTTTATGTGAGTGCATGGCAGTGATTGTATTATACATGGTGATTGTATTATACACAGTGATTGTATTATACATAGTGATTGTATTGTACACAGTGATTGTATTATACATAGTGATTGTTTTATGTGAGTGTATGGCAGTGATTGTATTATACACAGTGATTGTTTTATGTGAGTGTATGGCAGTGATTGTATTATACATGGTGATTGTATTATACACAGTGATTGTATTATACATAGTGATTGTATTGTACACAGTGATTGTATTATATATAGTGATTGTTTTATGTGAGTGTATGGCAGTGATTGTATTATACGCAGTGATTGTTTTATGTGAGTGTATGGCAGTGATTGTATTATACACAGTGATTGTTTTATGTGAGTGTATGGCAGTGATTGTATTATACACAGTGATTGTTTTATGTGAGTGTATGGCACTGATTGTATTATACATAGTGATTGTATTATACACAGTGATTGTATTATACACAGTGATTGTATTATACATAGTGATTGTATTATATACAGTGATTGTATTATACACAGTGATTGTATTATACACAGTGATTGTTTTATGTGAGTGTATGGCAGTGATTGTATTTTCTTAATTGATTGTATTAAGTGTTACCTTTAAACCAAAGGTTCTCGTGAGAGAGAGAGAGAGAGAGAGAGAGAGAGAGAGAGAGAGAGAGAGAGAGAGAACATTATAATTAACGGGGAATTAGTCTTAAAGCAAGCACTGGTTTAATGGTCCATAAACCAGATGAGAGACCAGGTAAGACCAAATTCGTCTTACTCTGGTCTCAAGACCAGTCTTCTAGCAGTAAGTAGGTACCTGAGTGTTAGTGGACTGGTGTGGGTGGCATCCTGGAGAGGGTCAGACTTATGGTACCTGAGTGTTAGTGGACTGGTGTGTGTGGCATCCTGGGGAGGGTCAGACTTATGGTACCTGAGTGTTAGTGGACTGGTGTGTGTGGCATCCTGGGGAGGGTCAGACTTATGGTATCTGAGTGTTAGTGGACTGGTGTGGGTGGCATCCTGAGGAGGGTTAGACTTATGGTACCTGAGTGTTAGTGGACTGGTGTGTGTGGCATCCTGGGGAGGGTCAGACTTATGGTACCTGAGTGTTAGTGGACTGGTGTGGGTGGCATCCTGAGGAGGGTCAGACTTATGGTACCTGAGTGTTAGTGGACTGGTGTGTGTGGCATCCTGGGGAGGGTCAGACTTATGGTACCTGAGTGTTAGTGGACTGGTGTGGGTGGCATCCTGGGGAGGGTCAGACTTATGGTACCTGAGTGTTAGTGGACTGGTGTGGGTGGCATCCTGGGGAGGGTCAGAACTTATCGTACCTGAGTGTTAGTGGACTGGTGTGTGTGGCATCCTGGGGAGGGTCAGACTTATGGTACCTGAGTGTTAGTGGACTGGTGTGGGTGGCATCCTGAGGAGGGTCAGACTTATGGTACCTGAGTGTTAGTGGACTGGTGTGGGTGGCATCCTGGAGAGGGCCAGACTTATGGTACCTGAGTGTTAGTGGACTGGTGTGTGTGGCATCCTGGGGAGGGTCAGACTTATGGTACCTGAGTGTTAGTGGACTGGTGTGTGTGGCATCCAGGGGAGGGTCAGACTTATGGTACCTGAGTGTTAGTGGACTGGTGTGTGTGGCATCCTGGGGAGGGTCAGACTTATGGTACCTGAGTGCTAGTGGACTGGTGTGTGTGGCATCCTGGGGAGGGTCAGACTTATGGTACCTGAGTGTAAGTGGACTGGTGTGGGTGGCATCCTGGGGAGGGTCAGACTTATGGTACCTGAGAGTTAGTGGACTTGTGTGGGTGGCATCCTGGGGAGGGTCAGACTTATGGTACCTGAGTGTTAGTGGACTGGTGTGGGTGGCATCCTGGGGAGGGTTAGACTTATGGTACCTGAGTGTTAGTGGACTGGTGTGGGTGGCATCCTGGGGAGGGTCAGACTTATGGTACCTGAGTGTTAGTGGACTGGTGATTGTATTATGTGAGTGTATGGCAGTGATTGTATTATACATAGTGATTGTTTTATGTGAGTGTATGGCAGTTATTGTATTATACACAGTGATTGTATTATGTGAGTGTATGGCAGTGATTGTATTATACATAGTGATTGTTTTATGTGAGTGTATGGCAGTTATTGTATTATACACAGTGATTGTATTATGTGAGTGCATGGCAGTGATTGTATTATACACAGTGATTGTATTATGTGAGTGCATGGCAGTGATTGTATTATACAGTGATTGTTTTATGTGAGTGTATGGCAGTTATTGTATTATACACAGTGATTGTATTATGTGAGTGTATGGCAGTGATTGTATTATACATAGTGATTGTTTTATGTGAGTGTATGGCAGTTATTGTATTATACACAGTGATTGTATTATGTGAGTGCATGGCAGTGATTGTATTATACATAGTGATTGTATTATGTGAGTGTATGGCAGTGATTGTATTATACATAGTGATTGTTTTATGTGAGTGTATGGCAGTTATTGTATTATACACAGTGATTGTATTATGTGAGTGCATGGCAGTGATTGTATTATACAGTGATTGTTTTATGTGAGTGTATGGCAGTGATTGTATTATACACAGTGTTTGTATTATACATAGTGATTGTGTTATACATAGTGATTGTATTATACATAGTGATTGTATTATACATAGTGATTGTATTATACATAGCGATTGTATTATACAGTGACTGTTTTATGTGAGTGTATGGCAGTGATTGTATTATACATGGTGATTGTATTATACACAGTAATTGTATTATACACAGTGATTGTATTATACACAGTGACTGTATTATACACAGTGATTGTATTATACACAGTGATTGTATTATACACAGTGATTGTATTATACACAGTGATTGATATTATACATACTGATTGTATTATACACAGTGATTGTATTATACACAGTGACTCTTATGTGAGTGTATGGCAGTGATTGTTTTATACACAGTGATTGTATTATACACAGTGATTGTATTATACACAGTGATTGTTTTATACACAGTGATTGTATTATACACAGTGATTGTATTATACATAGTGAGTGTATTATACATAGTGATTGTTTTGTGAGTGTATGGCAGTGATTGTATTATACATAGTGATTGTTTTATATGAGTGTATGGCAGTGATTGTATTATACACAGTGATTGTTTTATGTGAGTGTATGGCACTGATTGTATTATACATGGTGATTGTATTATACACAGTGATTGTATTATACATAGTGATTGTATTGTACACAGTGATTGTATTATACATAGTGATTGTTTTATGTGAGTGTATGGCAGTGATTGTATTATACACAGTGATTGTTTTATGTGAGTGTATGGCAGTGATTGTATTATACATGGTGATTGTATTATACACAGTGATTGTATTATACATAGTGATTGTATTGTACACAGTGATTGTATTATATATAGTGATTGTTTTATGTGAGTGTATGGCAGTGATTGTATTATACGCAGTGATTGTTTTATGTGAGTGTATGGCAGTGATTGTATTATACACAGTGATTGTTTTATGTGAGTGTATGGCAGTGATTGTATTATACACAGTGATTGTTTTATGTGAGTGTATGGCACTGATTGTATTATACATAGTGATTGTATTATACACAGTGATTGTATTATACACAGTGATTGTATTATACATAGTGATTGTATTATATACAGTGATTGTATTATACACAGTGATTGTATTATACACAGTGATTGTTTTATGTGAGTGTATGGCAGTGATTGTATTTTCTTAATTGATTGTATTAAGTGTTACCTTTAAACCAAAGGTTCTCGTGAGAGAGAGAGAGAGAGAGAGAGAGAGAGAGAGAGAGAGAGAGAGAGAGAGAGAGAGAGAGAACATTATAATTAACGGGGAATTAGTCTTAAAGCAAGCACTGGTTTAATGGTCCATAAACCAGATGAGAGACCAGGTAAGACCAAATTCGTCTTACTCTGGTCTCAAGACCAGTCTTCTAGCAGTAAGTAGGTACCTGAGTGTTAGTGGACTGGTGTGGGTGGCATCCTGGAGAGGGTCAGACTTATGGTACCTGAGTGTTAGTGGACTGGTGTGTGTGGCATCCTAGGGAGGGTCAGACTTATGGTACCTGAGTGTTAGTGGACTGGTGTGTGTGGCATCCTGGGGAGGGTCAGACTTATGGTATCTGAGTGTTAGTGGACTGGTGTGGGTGGCATCCTGAGGAGGGTTAGACTTATGGTACCTGAGTGTTAGTGGACTGGTGTGTGTGGCATCCTGGGGAGGGTCAGACTTATGGTACCTGAGTGTTAGTGGACTGGTGTGGGTGGCATCCTGAGGAGGGTCAGACTTATGGTACCTGAGTGTTAGTGGACTGGTGTGTGTGGCATCCTGGGGAGGGTCAGACTTATGGTACCTGAGTGTTAGTGGACTGGTGTGGGTGGCATCCTGGGGAGGGTCAGACTTATGGTACCTGAGTGTTAGTGGACTGGTGTGGGTGGCATCCTGGGGAGGGTCAGACTTATCGTACCTGAGTGTTAGTGGACTGGTGTGTGTGGCATCCTGGGGAGGGTCAGACTTATGGTACCTGAGTGTTAGTGGACTGGTGTGGGTGGCATCCTGAGGAGGGTCAGACTTATGGTACCTGAGTGTTAGTGGACTGGTGTGGGTGGCATCCTGGAGAGGGCCAGACTTATGGTACCTGAGTGTTAGTGGACTGGTGTGTGTGGCATCCTGGGGAGGGTCAGACTTATGGTACCTGAGTGTTAGTGGACTGGTGTGTGTGGCATCCAGGGGAGGGTCAGACTTATGGTACCTGAGTGTTAGTGGACTGGTGTGTGTGGCATCCTGGGGAGGGTCAGACTTATGGTACCTGAGTGCTAGTGGACTGGTGTGTGTGGCATCCTGGGGAGGGTCAGACTTATGGTACCTGAGTGTAAGTGGACTGGTGTGGGTGGCATCCTGGGGAGGGTCAGACTTATGGTACCTGAGAGTTAGTGGACTTGTGTGGGTGGCATCCTGGGGAGGGTCAGACTTATGGTACCTGAGTGTTAGTGGACTGGTGTGGGTGGCATCCTGGGGAGGGTCAGACTTATGGTACCTGAGTGTTAGTGGACTGGTGTGGGTGGCATCCTGGGGAGGGTCAGACTTATGGTACCTGAGTGTTAGTGGACTGGTGTGTGTGGCATCCTGGGGAGGGTCAGACTTATGGTACCTGAGTGTTAGTTTACTGGTGTGTGTGGCATCCTGGGGAGGGTCAGACTTATGGTACCTGAGTGTTAGTGGACTGGTGTGGGTGGCATCCTGGGGAGGGTCAGACTTATGGGCAATTTTCCTGCACAAACATCAACATTAACAAGAGTTATTAACAAGAGTCATTAACAAGAGTTATTAACAAGAGTCATTAACAAGAGTTATTAACAAGAGTTATTAACAAGAGTTATTAACAAGAGTTATTAACAAGAGTTATTAACAAGAGTTATTAACAAGAGTTATTAACAAGAGTTATTAACAAGAGTCATTAACAAGAGTCATTAACAAGAGTCATTAACAAGAGTTATTAACAAGAGTTATTAACAAGAGTTATTAACATGAGTTATTAACAAGAGTTTTTAACAAGAGTTATTAACAAGAGTTCTTAACAAGAGTCATTAACAAGAGTTATTAACAAGAGTTATTAACAAGAGTCATTAACAAGAGTTATTAACAAGAGTTATTAACCGGAGTTATTAACAAGAGTTATTAACAAGAGTTATTAACAAGAGTCATTAACAAGAGTTATTAACAAGAGTCATTAACAAGAGTCATTAACAAGAGTCATTAACAAGAGTTATTAACAAGAGTCATTAACAAGAGTCATTAACAAGAGTCATTAACAAGAGTTATTAACAAGAGTTATTAACAAGAGTCATTAACAAGAGTTATTAACAAGAGTCATTAATAAGAGTTATTAACAAGAGTTATTAACAAGAGTTATTAACAAGAGTCATCAACAAGAGTCATTAACAAGAGTTATTAACAAGAGTCATTAACAAGAGTTATTAACAAGAGTCATTAACAAGAGTTATTAACAAGAGTTATTAACAAGAGTTATTAACAAGAGTTATTAGCAAGAGTCATTAACAAGAGTTATTAACAAGAGTCATTAACAAGAGTCATTAACAAGAGTTATTAACAAGAGTCATTAACAAGAGTTATTAACAAGAGTCAATAACAAGAGTCATTAACAAGAGTTATTAACAAGAGTTATTAACAAGAGTTATTAACAAGACTCATTAAGAAGAGTTATTAACAAGAGTTATTAACAAGAGTTATTAACAAGAGTTATTAACAAGAGTCATTAACAAGAGTTATTAACAAGAGTCATTAATAAGAGTTATTAACAAGAGTTATTAACAAGAGTTATTAACAAGAGTCATCAACAAGAGTCATTAACAAGAGTTATTAACAAGAGTCATTAACAAGAGTTATTAACAAGAGTCATTAACAAGAGTTATTAACAAGAGTTATTAACAAGAGTTATTAACAAGAGTTATTAGCAAGAGTCATTAACAAGAGTTATTAACAAGAGTCATTAACAAGAGTCATTAACAAGAGTTATTAACAAGAGTCATTAACAAGAGTTATTAACAAGAGTCAATAACAAGAGTCATTAACAAGAGTTATTAACAAGAGTTATTAACAAGAGTTATTAACAAGACTCATTAAGAAGAGTTATTAACAAGAGTTATTAACAAGATTCATTAACAAGAGTTATTAACAAGAGTTATTAACAAGAGTTATTAACAAGAGTTATTAACAAGAGTTATTAACAAGAGTTATTAACAAGAGTCATTAACAAGAGTTATTAACAAGAGTCATTAACAAGAGTTATTAACAAGAGTCATCAACAAGAGTTATTAACAAGAGTTATTAACAAGAGTCATCAACAAGAGTTGTTGACAAGAGTTATTAACAAGAGTCATCAACAAGAGTTATTAAAAAGAGTTATTAACAAGAGTTATTAACAAGAGTTATTAACAAGAGTCATCAACAAGAGTTATTAACAAGAGTTATTAACAAGAGTCATCAACAAGAGTTATTAAAAAGAGTTATTAACAAGAGTTATTAACAAGAGTTATTAACAAGAGTCATTAACAAGAGTTATTAACAAGAGTCATCAACAAGAGTTATTAACAAGAGTTATTAACAAGAGTTATTAACAAGAGTCATCAACAAGAGTTATTAACAAGAGTTATTAACAAGAGTTATTAACAAGAGTTATTAACAAGAGTTATTAACAAGAGTTATTACCAAGAGTTATTAACAAGAGTTATTAACAAGAGTTATTAACAAGAGGTATTAACAAGAGTTATTAACAAGAGTCATTAACAAGAGTTATTAACAAGAGTCGTCAACAAGAGTTATTAACAAGAGTTATTAACAAGAGTTATTAACAAGAGTTATTAACAAGAGTTATTAACAAGAGTTATTAACAAGAGTCATTAACAAGTGTTATTAACAAGAGTCATTAACAAGAGTCATTATCAAGAGTTATTAACAAGAGTTATTAACAAGAGTTATTAACAAGAGTCATTAACAAGTGTTATTAACAAGAGTAATTAACAAGAGTCATCAACAAGAGTTATTAACAAAAGTTATTAACAAGTGTTATTAACAAGAGTCATTAACAAGAGTTATTAACAAGAGTTATTAACATGAGTTATTAACAAGAGTCATTAACAAGAGTTCTTAACAAGAGTCATTAACAAGAGTTATTAACAAGAGTTATTAACAAGAGTCATTAACAAGAGTTATTAACAAGAGTTATTAACCAGAGTTATTAACAAGAGTTATTAACAAGAGTTATTAACAAGAGTCATTAACAAGAGTTATTAACAAGAGTCATTAACAAAAGTCATTAACAAGATTCATTAACAAGAGTTATTAACAAGAGTCATTAACAAGAGTCATTAACAAGAGTCATTAACAAGAGTTATTAACAAGAGTTATTAACAAGAGTCATTAACAAGAGTTATTAACAAGAGTCATTAATAAGAGTTATTAACAAGAGTTATTAACAAGAGTTATTAACAAGAGTCATCAACAAGAGTCATTAACAAGAGTTATTAACAAGAGTCATTAACAAGAGTTATTAACAAGAGTCATTAACAAGAGTTATTAACAAGAGTTATTAACAAGAGTTATTAACAAGAGTTATTAACAAGAGTCATCAACAAGAGTCATTAACAAGAGTTATTAACAAGAGTCATTAACAAGAGTTATTAACAAGAGTCATTAACAAGAGTTATTAACAAGAGTTATTAACAAGAGTTATTAACAAGAGTTATTAACAAGAGTCATTAACAAGAGTTATTAACAAGAGTCATTAACAAGAGTCATTAACAAGAGTTATTAACAAGAGTCATTAACAAGAGTTATTAACAAGAGTCAATAACAAGAGTCATTAACAAGAGTTATTAACAAGAGTTATTAACAAGAGTTATTAACAAGAGTCATTAAGAAGAGTTATTAACAAGAGTTATTAACAAGATTCATTAACAAGAGTTATTAACAAGAGTTATTAACAAGAGTTATTAACAAGAGTTATTAACAAGAGTTATTAACAAGAGTTATTAACAAGAGTTATTAACAAGAGTTATTACCAAGAGTTATTAACAAGAGTTATTAACAAGAGTTATTAACAAGAGGTATTAACAAGAGTTATTAACAAGAGTCATTAACAAGAGTTATTAACAAGAGTCGTCAACAAGAGTTATTAACAAGAGTTATTAACAAGAGTTATTAACAAGAGTTATTAACAAGAGTTATTAACAAGAGTTATTAACAAGAGTCATTAACAAGTGTTATTAACAAGAGTCATTAACAAGAGTCATTATCAAGAGTTATTAACAAGAGTTATTAACAAGAGTTATTAACAAGAGTCATTAACAAGTGTTATTAACAAGAGTAATTAACAAGAGTCATCAACAAGAGTTATTAACAAAAGTTATTAACAAGTGTTATTAACAAGAGTCATTAACAAGAGTTATTAACAAGAGTTATTAACATGAGTTATTAACAAGAGTCATTAACAAGAGTTCTTAACAAGAGTCATTAACAAGAGTTATTAACAAGAGTTATTAACAAGAGTCATTAACAAGAGTTATTAACAAGAGTTATTAACCAGAGTTATTAACAAGAGTTATTAACAAGAGTTATTAACAAGAGTCATTAACAAGAGTTATTAACAAGAGTCATTAACAAGAGTCATTAACAAGATTCATTAACAAGAGTTATTAACAAGAGTCATTAACAAGAGTCATTAACAAGAGTCATTAACAAGAGTTATTAACAAGAGTTATTAACAAGAGTCATTAACAAGAGTTATTAACAAGAGTCATTAATAAGAGTTATTAACAAGAGTTATTAACAAGAGTTATTAACAAGAGTCATCAACAAGAGTCATTAACAAGAGTTATTAACAAGAGTCATTAACAAGAGTTATTAACAAGAGTCATTAACAAGAGTTATTAACAAGAGTTATTAACAAGAGTTATTAACAAGAGTTATTAACAAGAGTCATCAACAAGAGTCATTAACAAGAGTTATTAACAAGAGTCATTAACAAGAGTTATTAACAAGAGTCATTAACAAGAGTTATTAACAAGAGTTATTAACAAGAGTTATTAACAAGAGTTATTAACAAGAGTCATTAACAAGAGTTATTAACAAGAGTCATTAACAAGAGTCATTAACAAGAGTTATTAACAAGAGTCATTAACAAGAGTTATTAACAAGAGTCAATAACAAGAGTCATTAACAAGAGTTATTAACAAGAGTTATTAACAAGAGTTATTAACAAGAGTCATTAAGAAGAGTTATTAACAAGAGTTATTAACAAGATTCATTAACAAGAGTTATTAACAAGAGTTATTAACAAGAGTTATTAACAAGAGTTATTAACAAGAGTTATTAACAAGAGTTATTAACAAGAGTCATTAACAAGAGTTATTAACAAGAGTCATTAACAAGAGTTATTAACAAGAGTCATCAACAAGAGTTATTAACAAGAGTTATTAACAAGAGTCATCAACAAGAGTTGTTGACAAGAGTTATTAATAAGAGTCATCAACAAGAGTTATTAAAAAGAGTTATTAACAAGAGTTATTAACAAGAGTTATTAACAAGAGTCATCAACAAGAGTTATTAACAAGAGTTATTAACAAGAGTCATCAACAAGAGTTATTAAAAAGAGTTATTAACAAGAGTTATTAACAAGAGTTATTAACAAGAGTCATTAACAAGAGTTATTAACAAGAGTCATCAACAAGAGTAATTAACAAGAGTTATTAACAAGAGTTATTAACAAGAGTCATCAACAAGAGTTATTAACAAGAGTTATTAACAAGAGTTATTAACAAGAGTTATTAACAAGAGTTATTAACAAGAGTTATTAACAAGAGTTATTAACAAGAGTTATTAACAAGAGGTATTAACAAGAGTTTTTAACAAGAGTCATTAACAAGAGTTATTAACAAGAGTCGTCAACAAGAGTTATTAACAAGAGTTATTAACAAGAGTTATTAACAAGAGTTATTAACAAGAGTTATTAACAAGAGTTATTAACAAGAGTTATTAACAAGAGTCATTAACAAGTGTTATTAACAAGAGTCATTAACAAGAGTCATTATCAAGAGTTATTAACAAGAGTTATTAACAAGAGTTATTAACAAGAGTCATTAACAAGTGTTATTAACAAGAGTAATTAACAAGAGTCATCAACAAGAGTTATTAACAAAAGTTATTAACAAGTGTTATTAACAAGAGTCATTAACAAGAGTTATTAACAAGAGTTATTAACATGAGTTATTAACAAGAGTCATTAACAAGAGTTATTAACAAGAGTCATTAACAAGAGTCATTAACAAGAGTTATTAACAAGAGTCTATAACAAGAGTTATTAACAAGAGTTATTAACAAGAGTTATTAACAAGAGTCATTAACAAGAGTCATTAACAAGAGTTATTAACAAGAGTTATTAACAAGAGTTATTAACAAGAGTCATTAACAAGAGTTATTAACAAGAGTCATTAACAAGAATCATTAACAAGAGTCATTAACAAGAGTTATTAACAAGAGTTATTAACAAGAGTTATTAACAAGAGTCATTAACAAGAGTTATTAACAAGAGTCATCAACAAGAGTTATTAACAAGAGTTATTAACAAGAGTTATTAACAAGAGTCATTAACAAGAGTCATTAACAAGAGTTGTTAACAAGAGTTATTAACAAGAGTTATTAACAAGAGTTATTAACAAGAGTTATTAACAAGAGTCATTAACAAGAGTTATTAACAAGAGTTATTAAAAAGAGTTATTAACAAGAGTTATTAACAAGAGTCATTAACAAGAGTCATTAACAAGAGTTATTAACAAGAGTCATCAACAAGAGTCATTAACAAGAGTTATTAACAAGAGTTATTAACAAGAGTCATTAACAAGAGTTATTAACAAGAGTTATTAACAAGAGTTATTAACAAGAGTTATTAACAAGAGTCATTAACAAGAGTCATTAACAAGAGTCATTAACAAGAGTTATTAACAAGAGTCATTAACAAAAGTTATTAACAAGAGTTATTAACAAGAGTCATTAACAAGAGTCATTAACAAGAGTTATTAACAAGAGTCATTAACAAGAGTCATTAACAAGAGTCATTAACAAGAGTTATTAACAAGAGTTATTAACAAGAGTTATTAACAAGAGTCATTAACAAGAGTCATTAACAAGAGTCATTAATAAGAGTTATTAACAAGAGTCATTAACAAGAGTTATTAACAAGAGTTATTAACAAGAGTTATTAACGAGAGTTATTAACAAGAGTTATTAACAAGAGTTATTAACAAGAGTTATTAACAAGAGTTATTAACAAGAGTCATTAACAAGAGTCATTAACAAGAGTTATTAACAAGAGTTATTAACAAGAGTCATTAACAAGAGTTATTAACAAGAGTCATTAACAAGAGTTATTAACAAGAGTTATTAACAAGAGTTATTAACAAGAGTTATTAACAAGAGTCATTAACAAGAGTCATTAACAAGAGTCATTAACAAGAGTTATTAACAAGAGTCATTAACAAGAGTCATTAACAAGAGTCATTAACAAGAGTCATTAACAAGAGTTATTAACAAGAGTCATTAACAAGAGTCATTAACAAGAGTCATTAACAAGAGTCATTAACAAGAGTTATTAACAAGAGTCATTAACAAGAGTCATTAACAAGAGTTATTAACAAGAGTCATTAACAAGAGTCATTAACAAGAGTCATTAACAAGAGTCATTAACAAGAGTCATTAACAAGAGTTATTAACAAGAGTCATTAACAAGAGTTATTAACAAGAGTCATTAACAAGAGTCATTAACAAGAGTCATTAACAATATATATATATATATATATATATATATATATATATATATATATATATATATATATATATGTCGTGCTGAAAAGGTAAATTTTGCGATTTTGGCTTAACTAGCAACGCTCTTCTTGCCGAATAAGTCAAGCTCAAATTTGTGTATGCAGTAATTTCGCAAAAATACTTTTGAATCTTAAAAAAAAAAATATGTCGTGCCTAATAGGTAAAATTCGTCAATTACCGAGAACTCATTTGAAATTTAGTCCTTCAATATTTTTCTCTTATACGTTTAAAAATATATTTTTTTTATTTACGTTAATGTAAAAATTAATAATTTTGTACCAAAAGAACCTTAGCAAACTTACCTGACCTTATTATAACAAGCGTAATTTATTTTAGACTAATATTTTAGATAAGTTTACAATAATAATGAAATATATTTTTCTCGTTATGTTCACAATGATTTTTGTGAAGTTACTGCATACACAAATTTTCACTTGACTTATTCGGCAAGAAGAGCATTGCTATTTAAGCCAAAATCGTAAGTTTTTCCTAATCTTCACTACATATATATTATATTTTTCCATATGATCAGTGGCACCTGTCTGTTGGTCGATGGTTTGACTGATATTATAGGCCTACTGGTCCATACTAGTCAGGTCCTTCTCAAACCCAAGGCCACTTGTTGGGACTATATGCCTGTGTTCAACGGTATCCAGGGTGGCTTTATTGACCTGTTTGGTCATGCAGTGCAGAAACTGCATGTTTAAGGAGGAAGCACCCAGTGTGAGGTGCACTCACAGCTTTGTAACTGGGTATTCAGTGCTAGCCCACGGTTCGTGGGCTAGCATTGTAACTGCTTAGTGACCAGATACGGTCTGTCATTCATTAATGTCCAGACTGTAGCTCTTGTGCCCATGCCACGCCGCCCATGTCTGAAATATTTGATTAATTCTCTGGAAGAGCCACTCTCTCTCTCTCTCTCTCTCTCTCTCTCTCTCTCTCTCTCTCGTAAAATAGAGTTCCTGCCGTATAAGGTCAACTTGATAACGAACATTATGTGTAGTGTACATAACGCTAACTAAGTCGTTAGCTGGGTACATAAATGACTGAGAAAACTCTAGTACCTACTGCCTGCCCATGGTAATATAACCCATAGTAACCCATGTGTCATGTATACTGCCTGCCCATGGTGACATAACCCATAGTAACCCATGTGTCATGTATACTGCCTGCCCATGGTAACTTAACCCATAGTAACCCATGTGTCATTTATACTGCCTGCCCATGGCGACATAACCCATAGTAACCCATGTGTCATGTATACTGCCTGCCCATGGTAACTTAACCCATAGTAACCCATGTGTCATGTATACTGCCTGCCCATGGTGACATAACCCATAGTAACCCATGTGTCATGTATACTGCCTGCCCATGGTAACATAACCCATAGTAACCCATGTGTCATGTATACTGCCTGCCCATGGTAACATAACCCATAGTAACCCATGTGTCATGTATACTGCCTGCCCATGGCGACATAACCAATAGTAACCCATGTGTCATGTATACTGCCTGCCCATGGTGACATAACCCATAGTAACCCATGTGTCATGTATACTGCCTGCCCATGGTGACATAACCCATAGTAACCCATGTGTCATGTATACTGCCTGCCCATGGTGACATAACCCATAGTAACCCATGTGTCATGTATACTGCCTGCCCATGGTGACATAACCCATAGTAACCCATGTGTCATGTATACTGCCTGCCCATGGTAACATAACCCATAGTAACCCATGTGTCATGTATACTGCCTGCCCATGGTGACATAACCCATAGTAACCCATGTGTCATGTATACTGCCTGCCCATGGTGACATAACCCATAGTAACCCATGTGTCATGTATACTGCCTGCCCATGGTGACATAACCCATAGTAACCCATCTGTCATGTATACTGCCTGCCCATGGTAACATAACCCATAGTAACCCATGTGTCATGTATACTGCCTGCCCATGGTGACATAACCCATAGTAACCCATGTGTCATATATACTGCCTGCCCATGGTGACATAACCCATAGTAACCCATCTGTCATGTATACTGCCTGCCCATGGTAACATAACCCATAGTAACCCATGTGTCATGTATACTGCCTGCCCATGGTGACATAACCCATAGTAACCCATGTGTCATGTATACTGCCTGCCCATGGTAACATAACCCATAGTAACCCATGTGTCATGTATACTGCCTGCCCATGGTAACATAACCCATAGTAACCCATGTGTCATGTATACTGCCTGCCCATGGTGACATAACCCATAGTAACCCATGTGTCATGTATACTGCCTGCCCATGGTGACATAACCCATAGTAACCCATGTGTCATGTATACTGCCTGCCCATGGTGACATAACCCATAGTAACCCATGTGTCATGTATACTGCCTGCCCATGGTAACATAACCCATAGTAACCCATGTGTCATGTATACTGCCTGCCCATGGTAACATAACCCATAGTAACCCATGTGTCATGTATACTGCCTGCCCATGGTGACATAACCCATAGTAACCCATGTGTCATGTATACTGCCTGCCCATGGTAACATAACCCATAGTAACCCATGTGTCATGTATACTGCCTGCCCATGGTGACATAACCCATAGTAACCCATGTGTCATGTATACTGCCTGCCCATGGTGACATAACCCATAGTAACCCATGTGTCATGTATACTGCCTGCCCATGGTAACATAACCCATAGTAACCCATGTGTCATGTATACTGCCTGCCCATGGTGACATAACCCATAGTAACCCATGTGTCATGTATACTGCCTGCCCATGGTAACATAACCCATAGTAACCCATGTGTCATGTATACTGCCTGCCCATGGTAACATAACCCATAGTAACCCATGTGTCATGTATACTGCCTGCCCATGGTGACATAACCCATAGTAACCCATGTGTCATGTATACTGCCTGCCCATGGTAATATAACCCATAGTAACCCATGTGTCATGTATACTGCCTGCCCATGGTGACATAACCCATAGTAACCCATGTGGCATGTATACTGCCTGCCCATGGTGACATAACCCATAGTAACCCATGATAAAACAATTTACGTATCTCCCGTGCACATACGTCTCAGCCTGCCCAGGATGCCACCCACAACAGTCAACTAACTCCCAGGTACCTATTTACTGCTAGGTATACTGAGATATACACATCTCTCAGTGAATATACACTGAGCTAAGGGGAATGTCCTATGAAGAAAGATTAAGGGAAATCGGCCTGACGACACTGGAGGACAGGAGGGTCAGGGGAGACATGATAACGACATATAAAATACTGCGTGGAATAGACAAGGTGGACAAAGACAGGATGTTCCAGGGAGGGGACACAGAAACAAGAGGCCACAATTGGAAGTTGAAGACACAAATGAGTCAGAGAGATAGTAGGAAGCATTTCTTCAGTCATAGAGTTGTAAGGCAGTGGAATAGCCTAGAAAATGACGTAGTGGAGGCAGGAACCATACACAGTTTTAAGACGAGGTTTGATAAAGCTCATGGAGCGGGGAGAGAGAGAGCCTAGTAGCAACCGGTGAAGAGGCGGGGTCAGGAGCTAGGACTCGACCCCTGCAACCACAAACAAATAGGTGAGTACCTCTCAGTGTATATACACTGAGATATACACTACTCGCATTGAATATACACACCTTTCGGTTAATATACACTTAGATATACACCTCTTAGTGTATATACACTGATATATACACACCTTTCAGTGAATATACACAGAAATAAACACATCTCAGTGTATATACACTAAGATATACACCTGGGATATATACACAGAGAGAAACACCCATTACTCTGTGTATTGTGTATACACAGTGAGACACACACTAGCCAGTGTATATCCCTGTATTCCCACTCACCTCGTCAACATCACGCTAAAACACCATAATTCCAAAGATACATACAATCATACAAGAAAATAATACATGCAAATACCACGCTAATTTATCAAATATACAACCCGTAGTTAATAACCATCTCCAGGTCACGCAACCCATGTTAATACAACACTTGAATGTTAGTATAAAGCCTTCGTGTATACCAACACCTGGTATATATATATATATATATATATATATATATATATATATATATATATATATATATATATATATATATATATATATATATATATATATTATATATATATATATATATATATATATATATATATATATATATATATATATATATATATATATATATATATATATACACGGAGAGTATACCTGAAAGTGGTTTCGAGTATCAGCGACACCACGGCCCGATCTATGACTAGGCCTTTTGGTGGTTCAGGGTCTGATCAACCAGGCTGCTATTGCTAGCCGCACGTAAACCGATGTACGAACCATAGCCAGGCTGGTCAGGTACTGATTTAAAGTGCCTGGCCAGCTTCGTCTTAAAGACAGTCAGGGGTTTTAAAGACAGTCAGGGGTTTTGAAGACAGTCAGGGGTTTTGAAGACAGTCAGGGATCTTGAAGACAGTCAGGGGTTTTGAAGCCAGTCAGGGGTCTTGAAGACAGCCAGGGGTCTTGAAGACGGTCAGGGGTCTTGAAGACAGCCAGGGGTCTTGAAGACAGTCAGGGGTCTTGAAGACAGCCAGGGGTCTTGAAGTCAGCCAGGGGTCTTGAAGACAGTCAGGGGTCTTCAAGATAGCCAGTGGTCTTCAAGACAGTCAGGGGTCTTGAAGTCAGTCAGGGGTCTTGAAGACAGTCAGGGGTCTTGAAGACAGTCAGGAGTCTTGAAGACAGTCAGGGATCTTGAAGACAGTCAGAGGTCTTGAAGACAGTCAAGGGTTTTGAAGTCAGCCAGGGGTCTTGAAGACAGTCAGGGGTCTTGAAGACAGCCAGGGGTCTTGAAGACAGTCAGGGGTCTTGAAGACAGCCAGGGGTCTTGAAGTCAGCCAGGGGTCTTGAAGACAGTCAGGGGTCTTCAAGACAGCCAGTGGTCTTCAAGACAGTCAGGGATCTTCAAGACAGACAGGGGTTTTCAAAACAGTCAGGGGTCTTGAAGTCAGTCAGGGGTCTTGAAGACAGTCAGGGGTCTTGAAGACAGTCAGGGGTCTTGAAGACAGTCAGGGATCTTGAAGACAGTCAGAGGTCTTGAAATCAGCCAGGGGTCTTGAAGTCGGCCAAGGGTCTTGAAGACAGTCAGTGGTCTTGAAGACAGTCAGGGGTCTTGAAGACAGTCAGGGGTCTTGAAATCAGCCACGAGTCTTGAAATCAGCCAGGAGTCTTAAAGACAGCCAGGGATCTTGAAGACAACCAGGGGTCTTGAAGACAGCCAGGGGTCTTGACGACAGCCAGGGGTCTTGAAAACAGCCAGGGATCTTGAAAAACAATCAGGGGTCTATTGGTAATCCCCCTTATGTATGTTGGGAGGCAGTTAAACAGTCTTGGGCCCCTGACACTTATTGTGTTGTCTCTTAGCGTACTCGTGGCGCCCCTGCTTTTACTGGGAGATATTGCATCTCCTGCCCAATCTTTTGCTTTCGTAGGGAGTGATTTCGATGTGCCGATCTAAGACTAATCCCTCTAAGATTTTTCCAAGTATATATTATCATGTATCTTTCTCGCCTGTGTTCCAAGGAGTACAGGTCAAGGGACTTCAACCCCTACCAGTAATTTAGATGCTTTATTGTACTTATACCCGCAGTAAAAGTTCTCGGTATATTCTCCAGGTCAGCAGTTTCGCCAGCCTTGAAAGGTACCGTTAGTGTACAGAAATATTTCAGCCTAGAGAAAACAGGAGGCTGGTCTATATGTCAGTTGCTTATTTCTCGGTATTACTAAACACCACAAATGATGTACATCAAAATGGTATAAAATACCGACAGGTTGGTAGGTAAGACACAAAGGCAACAGTTAGGCAACTTTATTCCGAAACGTTTCGCCTACACAGTAGGCTTCTTCAGTCGAATACAGAAAGTAGGCAGGAACAGTAGAGATGTGAAGACGATGTAATCAGTCCATCACCCTTGAAGTCGTAGAATTTGAGGTTGTCAGTCCCTCAGATAGTTCCTGACTATGGAACTGAACTCTCCAGGCTGAGGGACTGACAACATCAAATTCTACGACTTCAAGGGTGATGGACTGATTACATCGTCTTCACATCTCTACTGTTCCTGCCTACTTTCTGTATTCGACTGAAGAAGCCTACTGTGTAGGCGAAACGTTTCGGAATAAAGTTGCCTAACTGTTGCCTTTTTGTCTTACCTACCACAAATGATGTAGTTAAGTTTTGGCGGTAAAGATTTAAAACCAACACCTTGTGACTGTGGTTGTATACGAGCCTCCGGATGCAACTTTCCATCTATTCCAGGAACAGTTTTTGAAAACTGACCACTGTCTGGAAAATCTTCCAGTTCCTGCCCCCAACATCTTGCTGCTGGGCGATTTCAACTTAAGACACTTAAAATGGAGGAGTGTAGCACATAATATTTTAGGAGAGATCATCCCAGGAGGCAGCTCAGATGAGAAGTCACACACACATGAGCTATTAAATCTCTGCAACAAATTCACTGTAAACTGGACCTCATCTCACTAATTATGATGATCTGATACGAAATATAACAGTAACATAAACGATACACTGAGATCACAACATAGCGGAAGTACAAACATGTATGTGCAGGCTTCCTGACCAGCAAAATGTGGCCAGTTATGAAGGAGTCTTCACTAAATTCAACTTCAGTAACAAAAATGTACAATGGGATGAAGTTTGGACCCTGGTGTTCCAGCAGTGATGTACACCACCCTGGTCACTCAGGTCTGGACCCTGGTGTTCCAGCAGTGATGTACACCACCCTGGTCACTCAGGTCTGGACCCTGGTGTTCCAGCAGTGATGTACACCAACCTGGTCACTCAGGTCTGGACCCTGGTGTTCCAGCAGTGATGTACACCAACCTGGTCACTCAGGTCTGGACCCTGGTTTTCCAGCAGTGATGTACACCACCCTGGTCACCATGTTCTAAATGAAACAAACTGGGGAGATATCCTAAACAAGATGGATCCGAATCTCTGCCTAGAAAAGACAAGGTAAACTAGAAAGAGAGAGGCGCCTCCTCTATACGCGAAGGTGAAGACTCACAGATGACGACCAGTATATCTGAGATGTTGAAGGAATCACCAGCCAGAGCTAAGAAACACAAGGAGAACTGAAAGCCATAAGTGAAATTGGAGTAAACATGAAATATTTCTTCTCCTACACCAAATCTAGGACAAAAGCCACGTCCAGCATCCAGTATTGGACCCCTGCTTAAGCGACATAGGATTTACACAGATGACAGCATAGCAATGAGAGATACTGATGTCCCAATATGACTCGGTGTTTGGCTAAGAGTCGACAATCTAAATCTAAGTTTTTATGACCGAGACTCAAAATTCGGTCAATTCAAGAATTTCTGATGACATGCCCATGCACTCTGCCCCAGGCCCAGACTCATGGAACTCCGTGTTCATCAAGAACTGCAAGAAACCACTTTCACCTGCCTTAAATATTCCATGAAGAGGGAGCATGGACACAGGGGTCGTCCCACACTCACTAAAAACGACAGATATAATCCCGCTTCACAAAGGTGGCAGTAAAGCAATTGAAAAGAATTATAGACCAATAGCACTAACGTCCAACATCGTGTTCTAGGAAGCAAGATCGCCGCCCATCTAGATATCCATCAGTTGCATAACCCAGGGCAGCACGGGTTTAGGGCAGGTCGCTCCTGCCTCTCACAACTACTGGACCACTATGATATGGTCTTGGATGGTCGCTCCTGCCTCTCACAACTACTGGACCACTATGATATGGTCTTGGATGGTCGCTCCTGTCTCTCACAACTACTGGACCACTATGATATGGTCTTGGATGGTCACTCCTGTCTCTCACAACTACTGGACCACTATAATATGGTCTTGGATGGTCACTACTGCCTCTCACAACTACTGGACCACTATGATATGGTCTTGGATGGTCACTCCTGCCTCTCACAACTACTGGACCACTATGATATGGTCTTGGATGGTCGCTCCTGTCTCTCACAACTACTGGACCACTATGATATGGTCTTGGATGGTCACTCCTGTCTCTCACAACTACTGGACCACTATGATATGGTCTTGGATGGTCACTCCTGCCTCTCACAACTACTGGACCACTATGATATGGTCTTGGATGGTCACTCCTGCCTCTCACAACTACAGGACCACTATGATATGGTCTTGGATGGTCGCTCCTGTCTCTCACAACTACTGGACCACTATGATATGGTCTTGGATGGTCACTCCTGCCTCTCACAACTACTGGACCACTATGACATGGTCTTAGATGGTCACTCCTGCCTCTCACAGCTACTGGACCACTATGAAATGGTCTTGGATGGTCGCTCCTGCCTCTCACAACTACTGGGCCACTATGACATGGTCTTGGATGGTCACTCCTGCCTCTCACAACTAATGGACCACTATGACATGGTCCTGGATGGTCGCTCCTGCCTCTCACAACTAGTGGACCACTATAACATGGTTTTGGATGGTCACTCCTGCCTCTTACAACTACTGGACCACTATGACATGGTCTTGGATGGTCACTCCTGCCTCTCACAGCTACTGGACCACTATGACATGGTCTTGGATGGTCACTCCTGCCTCTCACAACTACTGGACCACTATGACATGCTCTTGGATGGTCACTCCTGCCTCTCACAACTAGTGGACCACTATGATATGGTCTTGGATGGTCGCTCCTGCCTCTCACAGCTACTGGACCACTATGATATGGTCTTCGATGGTCACTTCTGCCTCTCACAGCTACTGGACCACTATGACATGGTCTTGGATGGTCGCTCCTGCCTCTCACAACTACTGGATCACTATGACATGGTCTTGGATGGTCACTCCTGCCTCTCACAACTACTGGACCACTATGACATGGTCTTGGATGGTCACTCCTGCCTCTC
>NC_091388.1:2048766-2073766 GCF_038502225.1 Cherax quadricarinatus | reverse complement strand
TAGTCTACCATTGATGGTAGTATAATAGTCTACCATTGATGGTAGTATAATAGTCTACCATTGATGGTAGTATAATAGTCAACCATTGATGGTAGTATAATAGTCAACCATTGATGGTAGTATAATAGTCTACCATTGATGGTAGTATAATAGTCTACCATTGATGGTAGTATAATAGCCTACCATTGATGGTAGTATAATAGTCTACCATTGATGGTAGTATAATACTCTACCATTGATGGTAGTATAATAGTCTACCATTGATGGTAGTATAATAGTCTACCACTGTCATGTGACCAGGGTCCTGGGACCACTGTCATGTGACCAGGGTCCTGGGACCACTGTCATGTGACCAGGGTCCTGGGACCACTGTCATGCGACCAGGGTCCTGGGACCACTGTCATGTGACCAGGGTCCTGGACCACTGTCATGCGACCAGGGTCCTGGGACCACGGTCATTCGACCAGGGTCCTGGACCACTGTCATGCGACCAGGGTCCTGGGACCACGGTCATGTGACCAGGGTCCTGGGACCACGGTCATTCGACCAGGGTCCTGGACCACTGTCATGCGACCAGGGTCCTGGGACCACGGTCATGCGACCAGGGTCCTGGGACCACGGTCATGCGACCAGGGTCCTGGGACCACGGTCATGTAACCAGGGTCCTGGGACCACGGTCATGCGACCAGGGTCCTGGACCACGGTCATGTGAGCAGGGTCCTGGGACCACTGTCATGTGACCAGGGTCCTGGGACCACTGTCATGTGACCAGGGTCCTGGGACCACGGTCATGTGACCAGGGTCCTGGAACCACTGTCATGTGACCAGGGTCTTGGGACTACGGTCATGTGACCAGGGTCCTGGGACCACGGTCATGTGTCCAGGGTCCTGGGACCACTGTCATGTGACCAGGGTAATGCGACCACGGTCATGTGACCAGGGTCCTGGGACCACGGTCATGTGACCAGGGTCCTGGGACCACGGTCATGTGACCAGGGTCCTGGACCACTGTCATGTGACCAGGGTCCTGGGACCACGGTCATGTGACCAGGGTCCTGGGACCACGGTCATGTGACCAGGATCCTGGGTCCACTGACATGTGACCAGGATCCTGGACCACTGTCATGTGACCAGGGTCCTGGACCACTGTCATGTGACCTGGGTCCTGGGACCACGATCATGCGACCAGGGTCCTGGGACCACGGTCATGCGACCAGGGTCCTGGGACGACGGTCATGCGACCAGGGTCCTGGGACCACGGTCATGCGACCAGGGTCCTGGGACCACGGTCATGCGACCAGGGTCCTGGGACCACGGTCATGCGACCAGGGTCCTTGGACCACGGTCATGTGACCAGGGTCCTGGGACCACGGTCATGCGACCAGGGTCCTGGGACCACGGTCATGCGACCAGGGTCCTGGGACCACGGTCATGCGACCAGGGTCCTGGGACCACGGTCATGCAACCAGGGTCCTTGGACCACGGTCATGTGACCAGGGTCCTGGGACCACGGTCATGCGACCAGGGTCCTGGGACCACGGTCATGCGACCAGGGTCCTGGGACCACGGTCATGCGACCAGGGTCCTGGGACCACGGTCATGCGACCAGGGTCCTGGGACCAGGGTCATGCGACCAGGGTCCTGGGACCACGGTCATGCGACCAGGGTCCTGGGACCACGGTCATGCGACCAGGGTCCTGGGACCACGGTCATGCGACCAGGGTCCTGGGACCACGGTCATGCGACCAGGGTCCTGGGACCACGGTCATGCGACCAGGGTCCTGGGACCACGGTCATGCGACCAGGGTCCTGGGACCACGGTCATGCGACCAGGATCCTGGGACCACGGTCATGCGACCAGGGTCCTTGGACCACGGTCATGTGACCAGGGTCCTGGGACCACGGTCATGCGACCAGGGTCCTGGGACCACGGTCATGTCCTGGGACCACGGTCATGCGACCAGGGTCCTGGGACCACGGTCATGCGACCAGGGTCCTTGGACCACGGTCATGCGACCAGGGTCCTTGGACCACGGTCATGCGACCAGGGTCCTGGGACCACGGTCATGCGACCAGGGTCCTGGGACCACGGTCATGCGACCAGGGTCCTGGGACCACGGTCATGCGACCAGGGTCCTGGGACCACGGTCATGCGACCAGGGTCCTGGGACCACGGTCATGCGACCAGGGTCCTGGGACCACGGTCATGCGACCAGTGTCCTGGGACCACGGTCATGCGACCAGGGTCCTGGGACCACGGTCATGCGACCAGGGTCCTGGGACCACGGTCATGCGACCAGGGTCCTGGGACCACGGTCATGCGACCAGGGTCCTGGGACCACGGTCATGCGACCAGGGTCCTTGGACCACGGTCATGTGACCAGGGTCCTGGGACCACGGTCATGCGACCAGGGTCCTGGGACCACGGTCATGCGACCAGGGTCCTGGGACCACGGTCATGCGACCAGGGTCCTGGGACCACGGTCATGCGACCAGGGTCCTGGGACCACGGTCATGCGACCAGGGTCCTTGGACCACGGTCATGTGACCAGGGTCCTGGGACCACGGTCATGCGACCAGGGTCCTGGGACCACGGTCATGCGACCAGGGTCCTGGGACCACGGTCATGCGACCAGGGTCCTTGGACCACGGTCATGTGACCAGGGTCCTGGGACCACGGTCATGCGACCAGGGTCCTGGGACCACGGTCATGCGACCAGGGTCCTTGGACCACGGTCATGCGACCAGGGTCCTGGGACCACGGTCATGCGACCAGGGTCCTTGGACCACGGTCATGCGACCAGGGTCCTGGGACCACGGTCATGCGACCAGGGTCCTGGGACCACGGTCATGCGACCAGGGTCCTGGGACCACGGTCATGCGACCAGGGTCCTGGGACCACGGTCATGCGACCAGGGTCCTGGGACCACGGTCATGCGACCAGGGTCCTGGGACCACGGTCATGCGACCAGGGTCCTGGGACCACGGTCATGCGACCAGGGTCCTGGGACCACGGTCATGCGACCAGGGTCCTGGGACCACGGTCATGTGACCAGGGTCCTGGGACCACGGTCATGTGACCAGGGTCCTGGGACCACGGTCATGTGACCAGGGTCCTGGGACCACGGTCATGCGACCAGGGTCCTGGGACCACGGTCATGCGACCAGGGTCCTGGGACCACGGTCATGCGACCAGGGTCCTGGGACCACGGTCATGTGACCAGGGTCCTGGGACCACGGTCATGCGACCAGGGTCCTGGGACCACGGTCATGCGACCAGGGTCCTGGGACCACGGTCATGCGACCAGGGTCCTGGGACCACGGTCATGTGACCAGGGTCCTGGGACCACGGTCATGTGACCAGTGTCCTGGGACCACGGTCATGCGACCAGGGTCCTGGGACCACGGTCATGCGACCAGGGTCCTGGGACCACGGTCATGTGACCAGGGTCCTGGGACCACGGTCATGCGACCAGGGTCCTGGGACCACGGTCATGCGACCAGGGTCCTGGGACCACGGTCATGCGACCAGGGTCCTGGGACCACGGTCATGTGACCAGGGTCCTGGGACCACGGTCATGTGACCAGGGTCCTGGGACCACGGTCATGCGACCAGGGTCCTGGGACCACGGTCATGCGACCAGGGTCCTGGGACCACGGTCATGTGACCAGGGTCCTGGGACCACGGTCATGCGACCAGGGTCCTGGGACCACGGTCATGCGACCAGGGTCCTGGGACCACGGTCATGCGACCAGGGTCCTGGGACCACGGTGGTTTTGTGACTGTATATATATTGTGTGTGTGTGTGTGTGTGTGTGTGTGTGTGTGTGTGTGTGTGTGTGTGTACTCACCTAATTGTACTCACCTAATTGTGGTTGCAGGGGTCGAGACTCAGCTCCTGGCCCCGCCTCTTCACTGATCGCTACTGGATCCTCTCTCTCTCTGCTTCCTGAGCTTTGTCATACCTCTTCTTAAAACTATGTATGGTTCCTGCCTCCACTACTTCACTTGCTAGGCTATTCCACTTGCTGACAACTCTATGACTGAAGAAATACTTCCTAACGTCCCTGTGACTCGTCTGAGTCTTCAGCTTCCAGTTGTGACCCCTTGTCCCTGTGTCCCCTCTCTGGAACATCCTATCTCTGTCCACCTTGTCTATTCCCCGCAGTATCTTGTATGTCGTTATCATGTCTCCCCTGACCCTTCTGTCCTCCAGTGTCGTCAGTCCGATTTCCCTTAACCTTTCCTCGTACGACATTCCCTTGAGCTCTGGGACTAGCCTTGTTGCAAACCTTTGTACTTTCTCTAACTTCTTGACGTGCTTGACCAGGTGTGGGTTCCAGACTGGTGCTGCATACTCCAGTATGGGCCTAACATACACAGTGTACAGTGTCTTGAACGATTCCTTATTAAGGTATCGGAACGCTATTCTCAGGTTTGCCAGGCGCCCGTATGCTGCAGCGGTTATTTGGTTGATGTGTGCCTCCGGTGATGTGCTCGGTGTTATGGTCACCCCAAGGTCTTTCTCCCTGAGTGAGGTCTGTAGTCTTTGTCCACCTAGCCTATACTCTGTCTGCGGTCTTCTTTGCCCCTCCCCAATCTTCATGACTTTGCATTTGGCTGGATTGAATTCGAGAAGCCAGTTACTGGACCACATGTCCAGCCTCTCCAGGTCTCTTTGCAGTCCTGCCTCATCCTCGTCCGATTTAATTCTTCTCATCAACTTCACGTCATCTGCGAACAGGGACACTTCAGAGTCTATTCCTTCCATCATGTCGTTCACATATATCAAAAATAGCACTGGTCCTAGAACTGACCCCTGTGGGACCCCGCTCGTAACAGGCGCCCACTGTGATACCTCTTCACGTACCATGACTCGTTGCCGCCTCCCTGTCAGGTATTCCCTTATCCATTGCAGTGCCCTTCCTTTTACGTGTGCCTGATCCTCCAGCTTCTGCACTAATCTCTTGTGGGGAACTGTGTCAAAGGCCTTCCTGCAGTCTAGGAAAACGCAATCTACCCAACCCTCTCTCTCGTGTCTTACTTCTGTTACCTTGTCATAAAACTCCAGGAGGTTTGTGATACAAGATTTGCCTTCCATGAACCCATGCTGGTTTTCATTTATAATCTTGTTCCTTTCCAGGTTTTCGACCACTCTCCTCCTGATAATCTTCTCCATGACCTTGCACACGATACATGTCAGAGACACAGGTCTGTAGTTTAGTGCCTCGTTTCTGTTTCCTTTCTTAAATATGGGGACTACATTAGCTGTCTTCCATTTCTCAGGTAGTTGCCCAGTTTCAAGGGATGTGTTGAAGATTGTGGTTAGAGGCACACACAGCATCTCTGCTCCTTCTCTAAGGACCCATGGGGAGATGTTGTCCGGTCCCATCGCCTTTGAGGTGTCAAGGTCACTTAAGAGCTTCTTCACCTCCTCCTCAGTTGTTCGTATGTCATCCAACACTTGTTGGTATATTCCCTCTTGATGTTCCCTTCTGTTCTGTCTTCCCACAGCCCTTCCTGTCTCTACTGTAAAAACTTCCTTAAATCTCCTGTTCAGCTCCTCACATACCTCCTGATCATTTCTTGTGAGTTCTCCACCTTCTGTCCTTAATCTGATCACCTGGTCTTTGACTGTTGTCTTCCTCCTGATGTGGCTATACAACAGTTTTGGGTCAGTCTTGATTCTCGATGCTATGTCATTTTCATACTGTCGCTGGGCCTCCCTCCTTACCTGTGCATACTCATTCCTGGCTCTGCGACTGATCTCCCTATTTTCGTGTGTTCTCTGCCTTCTGTACTTTTTCCATTCTCTATTGCACTTTGTTTTTGCCTCCTTACACCGTCGGGTGAACCAGGGGCTTGTTCTGGTCTTCCCGTTGTTACTGTTGCCCTTGGGAATGAACCTTTCCACTGCCTCCTTGCATTTTGTTGCTACATATTCCATCATTTCATTTACTGGCTTTCCTGCCAGTTCTCTGTCCCACTGGACCTCCCGCAGGAAGTTCTTCAACCCTATGTAGTCCCCTCTTTTATAGTCAGGTTTTTCCCATTCTACTCCTGTTATTCTCTCCACTTGCAGCTCTACTATGTATTCAAAGCACAGAACCACGTGGTCGCTAGCTCCTAGGGGACTCTCATACTTGATGTCCTCAATGTCTGAGCTGCCCAGGGTGAACACAAGGTCCAATCTTGCTGGTTCATCCTCCCCTCTCACTCTGGTAGTGTCCTTAACATGTTGGTGCATGAGGTTTTCCAGCGCCACGTCCAACATCCTGGCTCTCTATGTTTCGGGACCCCCATGTCGCTCCAGGTTTTCCCAGTCAATCTCCCTGTGGTTGAAATCCCCCATAACCAGCAACTTTGCTCTGCTGGAGTGAGCTCTTCTTGCCACCTCAGCAAGTGTGTCCACCATTGCTCTGTTGCTCTCTTCATATTCCTCTCTTGGCCTCCTGCAGTTCTGTGGTGGATTATACATCACTGCAATGACCACTTTGTGTTCCCCCGACTGAAGTGTACCTGCTATGTAGTCTCTTTCTCCCGTCTCATCTATTCCTTCCATTTTCTCGAATTTCCATCTGTTTTTTACGAGCAGAGCAACCCCACCTCCCCCCCTACCCCTTCTATCTTTCCTCATGATCTGGTATCCTGGTGGGAAGATTGCATCTGTTATTGTCTCCATGAGTTTTGTTTCT
Organism: Cherax quadricarinatus; assembly: GCF_038502225.1. Lineage (NCBI taxonomy): Eukaryota > Metazoa > Arthropoda > Malacostraca > Decapoda > Parastacidae > Cherax > Cherax quadricarinatus. The sequence continues at coordinate 2,067,070 of NC_091388.1, read as the reverse complement.
GTAACTGCTATGATGTCTGGGGACTTCTCATTGATTCTTTCTTGCCATTCCTCATGTTTATTCGTTAATCCATCTGCATTTGTGTACCAAACCTTCAACTTCTGTTCTAATACTGTAACTGTGGTGCGGGGGATGGAAACAGAGGGATCGGTGTGTGATGGTTGGTTTGGATTGTTCAGTTGCCTTGGGGGTGTCGTGGCTGGAGTCCTTCTGCAGGTGTTTCTGGGGGGTGCGCTTGTCCTTCCATTTGATCCTGGGTTATTCTGCTCTCCTTTTTCATTTCCTCCCATTTCTCCTTTCGTTTTTGAACTCTCTCTTTCATTGTCTTCCTTTCGTCCTGTGTTCTGTCTCGGTCGAGGTACACACTCCGGAACTCCTGCTTGCCTCTCAGCCGTGCTTTCTCCTGCAGGATCATGGTTCGGGTTGATTCTGCCTTGAAAATTACTTTGAGAGGCCGATTCCTTTTCTTTGTGAACCACCCAATTCTCCGAAAATTTGCCACCTGGGTCATGTCCTGGCCCCGCCTCTTCACTGATCTCTACTGAGTCCTCTCTCTCTCTGCTTCCTGAGCTTTGTCATACCTCTTCTTAAAACTATGTATGGTTCCTGCCTCCACTACTTCACTTGCTAGGCTATTCCACTTGCTGACAACTCTATGACTGAAGAAATACTTCCTAACGTCCCTGTGACTCGTCTGAGTCTTCAGCTTCCAGTTGTGACCCCTTGTCCCTGTGTCCCCTCTCTGGAACATCCTATCTCTGTCCACCTTGTCTATTCCCCGCAGTATCTTGTATGTCGTTATCATGTCACCCCTGACCCTTCTGTCCTCCAGTGTCGTCAGTCCAATTTCCCTTAACCTTTCCTCGTACGACATTCCCTTGAGCTCTGGGACTAGCCTTGTTGCAAACCTTTGTACTTTCTCTAACTTCTTGACGTGCTTGACCAGGTGTGGGTTCCAGACTGGTGCTGCATACTCCAGTATGGGCCTAACATACACACTGTACAGCGTCTTGAACGATTCCTTATTAAGGTATCGGAACGCTATTCTCAGGTTTGCCAGGCGCCCGTATGCTGCAGCGGTTATTTGGTTGATGTGTGCCTCCGGTGATGTGCTCGGTGTTATGGTCCACCCAAGGTCTTTCTCACTGAGTGAGGTCTGTAGTCTTTGTCCACCTAGCCTATACTCTGTCTGCGGTCTTCTTTGCCCCTCCTCAATCTTCATGACTTTGCATTTGGCTGGATTGAATTCGAGAAGCCAGTTACTGGACCACATGTCCAGCCTGTCTAGGTCTCTTTGTAGTCCTGCCTCATCCTCGTCCCATTTAATTCTTCTCATCAACTTCACATCATCTGCAAACAGGGACACTTCAGAGTCTATTCCTTCCATCATGTCGTTCACATATATCAAAAATAGCATTGGTCCTAGAACTGACCCCTGTGGGACCCAGCTCGTAACAGGCGCCCACTGTGATACCTCTTCATGTACCATGACTCGTTGCTGCCTCCCTGTCAGGTATTCCCTTATCCATTGCAGTGCCCTCCCTTTTACATGCGCCTGATCCTCCAGCTTTTGCACTAATCTCTTGTGGGGAACTGTGTCAAAGGCCTTCCTGCAGTCTAGGAAAACGCAATCTACCCACCCCTCTCTCTCGTGTCTTACTTCTGTTACCTGGTCATAAAACTCCAGGAGGTTTGTGATACAAGATTTGCCTTCCATGAACCCATGCTCGTTTTCATTTATAATCTTGTTGCTTTCCATGTGTTCGACCACTCTCCTCCTGATAATCTTCTCCATGACTTTGCACACAATACATGTCAGAGACACAGGTCTGTAGTTTAGTGCCTCGTATCTGTTTCCTTTCTTAAATATGGGAACTACATTAGCTGTCTTCCACTTCTCAGGTAGTTGCCCAGTTTCAAGGGATGTGTTGAAGATTGTGGTTAGAGGCACGCACAGCATCTCTGCTCCTTTTCTAAGGACCCATGGGGAGATGTTGTCCGGTCCCATCGCCTTTGAGGTGTCAAGGTCACTTAAGAGCTTCTTCACCTCCTCCTCAGTTGTTCGTATGTCATCCAACACTTGTTGGTATATTCCCTCTTGATGTTCCCTTCTGTGCTGTCTTCCCACAGCCCTTCCTGTCTCTACTGTAAAAACTTCCTTAAATCTCCTGTTCAGCTCCTCACATACCTCCTGATCATTTCTTGTGAGTTCTCCACCTTCTGTCCTTAATCTGATCACCTGGTCTTTGACTGTTGTTTTCCTCCTGATGTGGCTATACAACAGTTTCGGGTCAGTCTTGATTCTCGATGCTATGTCATTTTCATACTGTCGCTGGGCCTCCCTCCTTACCTGTGCATACTCATTCCTAGCTCTGCGGCTGGTATCCCTATTTTCGTGTGTTCTCTGCCTTCTGTACTTTTTCCATTCTCTATTGCACTACTTTGTTTTTGCCTCCTTACACCGTCGGGTAAACCAGGGGCTCGTTCTGGTCTTCCCGTTGTTACTGTTGCCCTTGGGAATAAACCTTTCCACTGCCTCCTTGCATTTTGTTGTTACATATTCCATCATTTCATTTACTGGTTTCCTGCCAGTTCTCTGTCCCACTGGACCTCCCGCAGGAAGTTCTTCAACCCTATGTAGTCCTCTCTTTTATAATCAGGCTTTTCCCATTCAACTCCTGTTATTCTCTCCACTTGCAGCTCTACTATGTACTCAAAGCACAGAACCACGTGGTCGCTAGCTCCTTGGGGACTCTCATACTTGATGTCCTCAATGTCTGAGCTGCCCAGGGTGAACACAACGTCCAATCTTGCTGGTTCATCCTCCCCTCTCACTCTGGTAGTGTCCTTAACATGTTGGTGCATGAGGTTTTCCAGCACCACGTCCAACATCCTGGTTCTGCATGTTTCGAGACCCCCATGTGGCTCCAGGTTTTCCCAGTCAATCTCCCTGTGGTTGAAATCTCCCATAACCAGCAACTTTGCTCTGCTGGTGTGAGCTCTTCTTGCCACCTCAGCAAGTGTGTCCACCATTGCTCTGTTGCTCTCTTCATATTCCTCTCTTGGCCTCCTGCAGTTCTGTGGTGGATTATACATCACTGCAATGACCACTTTGTGTTCCCCAGACTGAAGTGTACCTACTATGTAGTCTCTTTCTCCCGTCTCATCTATGCCTTCCATTTTCTCGAATTTCCATCTGTTTTTTACGAGCAGAGCAACCCCACCTCCCTCCCTGCCTCTTCTATCTTTCATCATGATCTGGTATCCTGGTGGGAAGATTGCATCTGTTATTGTCTCCGTGAGTTTTGTTTCTGTAACTGCTATGATGTCTGGGGACTTCTCATTGATTCTTTCTTGCCATTCCTCATGTTTATTCGTTAATCCATCTGCATTTGTGTACCAAACCTTCAACTTCTGTTCTAATACTGTAACTGTGGTGCGGGGGGTGGAAACAGAGGGATCGGTGTGTGATAGTTGGTTTGGATTGTTCAGTTGCCTTGGGGGTGTCCTGGCTGGAGTCCTTCTGCAGGTGTTTCTGGGGGCTGTGCTTGTCCTTCCATTTGATCCTGGGTTATTCTGCTCTCCTTTTTCATTTCCTCCCATTTCTCCTTTCGTTTTTGAACTCTCTTTCATCGTCTTCCTTTCGTCCTGTGTTCTGTCTCGATCGAGGTACACACTCCGGAATTCCTGCTTGCCTCTCAGCCGTGCTTTCTCCTGCAGGATCATGGTTCGGGTTGATTCTGCCTTGAAAATTACTTTGAGAGGCCGATTCCTTTTCTTTGTGAACCACCCAATTCTCCGAAAATTTGCCACCAGGGTCATGTCCCCCTCGCCTATCACCTTCATGATATCTTCAATCGCTTTTTTCTCCTCCTGCTTTCTTTCATCATAAGTTTCCCCTTTAGCTTCGTCTAGCCCATAGACAAACACGGATCTCTCCCTTTCCACCTCCCACTGTGACTCCCATTGCATCCTCTGATGTGTTTTAGTTCCTTCCCGTGGAGTGTTCCTTCGTTCAGTCCCTTCCCTAGTTATGGCCCCTATGCTTCTTGGTTTATCCTTCCTGCTCACCTGCTCCTGGCCCCCACAGGTATCTGGTAAGGTCCTTGCACATGTCCTAGTTCCTTCAATGTCTTCCAACCTCTCATTCTGCCCTAGTGTGCTCCCTGTCTTTGTTTTGGCCCCATATGGGTTTGACAGGACCTCTGCATACAGTTTAGTTTCCATGCTTCCTTCAGACCTGTTGTCTGTGTTTGATGTAGCCATTGCCGATGCTACTTCTGTAATATCTTTGTCTCTGTGCTGTTTCAGATGTCTCAGCTCCTCTTCTAATCTCTCTATCTTGATTTCTGCTGCTGTGGCCTGTTGCTTCCACCTTCTGCATTCTGCTGCTTACCTCTCTTCCATCTTCCTTTCCAGCTCATCTAGTCTCCTTCCCCAGTCTTCCTCCCTTTTTTTGAGCTCTACCTCCCATTCCTCCCTCCCAGATTCGTCCCTGGAGCCCCTTGTCCTCATCCTGGTTCTAGGTTCCCCCGTTGCTCCACAGAAGGGGGGACGGGTGGTTAAGGGGAGGGGAATAGATGGTTAGGAGGAGAGGGGATGGATGGTTGTGGGGGAGGGGGAGGATGGTTATTGGAGGGTAGAGATAGTTGGGGGAGGGGGTTAGATGGTTTGAGGGAGAGAGGGGATGAATGGTTATGGGGGAGGGGGAGGATAGTTATTGGAGGGAGGGAGGTAGTTGGGGGGGATTAGACGGTTTGGGGAGGGGTTAGGTGGTTTGGGGGAGGAGTAGTTGGCTAGGGTGAGGTGGTTAGGGACGGGGGAGAGGTGGTTAGGGGAGGGGGTTACGTGTTTGTGTCAAGTGTTTGTGTCAAGTGGTGGAGGGTGTGTGTGTGTGTGTGTGTGTGTGTGTGTGTGTGTGTGTGTGTGTGTGTGTACTCACCTAGTTGAGATTGCAGGGGTCGAGTCCGAGCTCCTGGCCCCGCCCTTCACTGGCCGCTTCTCGGTCTCTCTTCCCACTCCATGAGCTTTATCATACCTCTTCTTAAAGCTATGTATGGATCCTGCCTCCACTACATCACTTCAGAGACTATTCCACTTCCTGACTACTCTGTGACTGAAGAAATACTTCCAAACATCCCTGTGATTCATCTGAGTTTTCAACTTCCAACTGTGTCCCCTTGTTACTGTGTCCCATCTCTGGAACATCCTGTCTTTGTCCACCTTGTCAGTTCCTCTCAGTGTTTTATATGTCGTTATCATGTCCCCTTATCTCTCCTGTCCTCCAGTGTCGTCAGGTTGATTTCCCTTAACCTCTCCTCGTAGGACATACCCCTTAGCTCTGGGACTAGTCTTGTTGCAAACCTTTGCACTTTCTCTAGTTTCTTAACTTGCTTGACCAGGTGCGGGTTCCAAACTGGTGCTGTATACTCCAGTATTTACCTGACGCACATGATATACAGTGTCATCAATGATTACTCAGGTGTCGATATATAATTGTCAGATTTGCCAGTATATAAGCACCAAGGTTCATGACTGGTTCCACACGTCCCTCACCTTACGCCAGTATAAAAGAACCAAGGTTCATAACTGGTTCCACACGTCCCTCACCTTGCGCCAGTATAAAAGAACCAAGGTTCATGACGCTGGTTCGAGGAGAGTGCATCGGACACGTGAAGCAGCAGCAGCAACACTCACAGCAAGAGGTGTTCTTGATCATCCCCAGCGCTCGGGCTTCGCCCAACAGCTGGGGTGTGGCTCTAAAAGGATCCTGTAGTGCTTGCTGCCTTTGCACCTCCTGACATCGTCTGCTGCTATGCAGCTGCCACACACTTCGAGACCAGTGTGGGCGGGGTTTGTGGCAGCCCAAGGTGTCTAGCTTCTCCCTCCGAGCCCTGTGGGGGCGGGGAATGGGGCTAGGCCTGGGGACAGCTAGTCACAGAAGACGAGGAGGTACTTGTACCTCCTCCCATGGTAGACAATGGTCTGAGACACTCCCTCGACAGGGAGTTAAGGCCCGGGCCGGGCGATTATACCGGAGAACCTAGAACAAAACAGACTGTGGTTCAGTTCCTTCAAGACTACGGTGATCTTCACCAGCTCTAAGACTGAGGGACCGATTACCTCGTCTTCTGTATATAATTCTAAACTGGAGAATTGTGGTTTAAGGATTTCTTTTTCTTGGTTTAACTTTGAGGGGCAGCATATCCTGAGTGCAGGTAAGAACAGACTTGACACAATACAAGACTTAATCTGGATTGAATAGTGACTGTAGAAGTGAACATAGCTGACAGTGTGAGTGGCCTTCCTATAAACTGGGAATTGAACCTGATTGTTATTTCTGGTGATAAGAACATCAAGGAATGGAAGTTGATTGTTTTCCATTCATCTTTGAACTGTATAGATGGTTGAGATTATCAGTGTGTCAAAACAATCCCAGTTGTTCCATATGGTAAAGGCATCATCAACGTATCTGTACCAGATCATATCCGGAGGTTTGATGCTGAGAAGGATGGTAGTGCCATACGAATGTTATCATGTTCTTTCAGGGGCTGATTCCAGGTCGTTCACGTTCTGCAGTACCTGATAGGACTCTGTTTTTCAGAGTGAGGCCAAACTCTTCTTTCAGATTTGGGTAGCATCACTAGCATGATATCTTCGATTTGTATTTCCTCTGCAGATGAATTATAGCAGCATACAGGGTGTAGTAGTAGTAGTAGTAGTAGTAGTAGTAGTAGTAGTAGTAGTAGAAGTAATAGTGGTAGGGCAAAAACCAGACACAGTGTTGAATCCCTGCTTAAACGAGATGGGACTTACCCAGATGACAGCAAAGAGATGAGTGAGATACTGAAGCCCCAATGTGACTCAGTGTTTAGTGAGACGTTAATCAGACTAAGGGTCGACTAGCTAAATGAATTTTTCATGACGGAGACAAAAAACTTGGCGACCCTGGTGGTTCAGCGCACTCACACACACACACACACACACACACACACACACACACACACACACACACACACACACACACACACACACACACACACACACACACACACACACACACACACACAAGAACCCGCTGCAACACTTGCACCTCTGAGTTTGTCTTGCTGGAGGCGACGTGCACTTGTGTTGCATCACCTTGTGTTGCTCTGCAGTTGTTGTATATCTTTTCTAATGAATTAATTAATATTTCTTTGCACACTTTTGCAAAGTGTAATGTGAGTACAGTTTTCAAAATATATCATCACATACAATCACATAGTGTCAGGTAGTGTCACGGTAACATAGTGTCTCATACGATCACATAGGGTCCCATATTGTCATATACTATCACATAGTGTCTCGCACGATCACATAGGGTCCCATAGTGTTATGTACTATCACATAGTGTCTCGCACGATCACATAGGGTCCCGTATTGTCATATACTATCACATAGTGTCTCGCACGATCACATAGGGTCCCATAGTGTCATATACTATCACATACTGTCTCGCACGATCACATAGGGTCCCGTATTGTCATATACTATCACATAGTGTCTCGCACGATCACATAGGGTCCCATAGTGTCATATACTATCACATAGTGTCTCATACGATCGCATAGGGTCCCACATTGTCATATACTATCACATAGTGTCTCACACGATCACATAGGGTCCCATAGTGTCATATACTATCACATACTGTCTCGCACGATCACATAGGGTCCCGTATTGTCATATACTATCACATAGTGTCTCGCACGATCACATAGGGTCCCATAGTGTCATACTATCACATAGTGTCTCATACGATCACATAGGGTCCCACATTGTCATATACTATCACATAGTGTCTCACACGATCACATAGGGTCCCATGTTGTCACATACGACCACATATGGTCCCATATTGCCACATACTATCACATAATGTCTCATACGATAACATAGGGTCCCATATTGTTACATGCGATCACATAGAGTGAGTGGCACCAGGCCACGGGCCACAGGGCCACCGTGGGTAACATACGATCAAATAGGGTCCCAGTGTCACTATCACATGGTTACTTTAGATAACATAATGTGACATAACACATCGGGAAAGATAATAGTATCACATACGTTTCACATAGGATACCATAGTGTCACACAGGATACCATAGTGTCACATAAGATAACATAGTATCACATAGGATACCATAGTGTCACATAGGATACCATAGTGTCACATAGGATACCATAGTGTCACATAGGATACCATAGTGTCACATAGGATACCATGGTGTCACATAGGATACCATAGTGTCACATAGGATAACATAGTATCACATAGAATACCATAGTGTCACATAGGATACCATAGTGTCACATAGGATAACATAGTATCACATAGGATACCATAGTGTCACATAGGATACCATAGTATCACATAGCATAACATAGTATCACATAGGATAACATAGTATCACAGGATAACATAGTATCACATAGGATAACATAGTATCACATAGGATAACATAGTATCACATAGGATAACATAGTATCACATAGGATAACATAGTGTCACATAGGATAACATAGTGTCACATAGGAGAACATAGTATCACATAGGATAACATAGTATCACATAGGATAACATAGTATCACATAGGATAACATAGTATCACATAGGATAACATAGTATCACATAGGATAACATAGTATCACATAGGATAACATAGTATCACATAGGATAACATAATATCACATAGGATAACATAGTATCACATAGGATAACATAGTATCACATAGGATAACATAGTATCACATAGGATAACATAGTATCACATAGGATAACATAGTATCACATAGGATAACATAGCATCACATATGATAACATAGTATCACATGCGATAACATAGTATCACATGCCACCATATATCTCATTACAAAATATGTTAATGTCTCTCTCTCTCTCTCTCTCTCTCTCTCTCTCTCTCTCTCTCTCTCTCTCTCTCTCTCTCTCTCTCTCTCTCTCTCTCTCACTCTCTCTGACTTAAGAAATCGTAATGACACGATTGCAAATAAACCATACCCCCGGCCGGGATTGAACCCGCGGTCATAGAGTCTCAAAACTCCAGCCCGTCGCGCTAGCCACTAGACCAGCTAGCCACAATAAGATTCATCCAACTAGGTATATTTCTACACCATAGGAAAGTTAGCACAGGCACCTCTGTGACCACAAATGCTAGTGGCTAGCGCGACGGGCTGGAGTTTTGAGACTCTATGACCGCGGGTTCAATCCCGGCCGGGGGTATGGTTTTTTTCACTCTCTCTCTCTCTCACTCTCTCTCTCTCTCTCTCTCTCTCTCTCTCTCTCTCTCTCTCTCTCTCTCTCTCTCTCTCTCTCTCTCTCTCTCTCTCTCTCTCTCTCTAATTCATTTATGAGAAACATTTTTAATTACTCTTTAAGCACAGGTTTAAAACCACAGGTAATTAACATAAGAACATAAGAAAGGAGGAACACTGCAGCAGGCCCGCTGGCCCATACTAGGCAAGTCCTTTACAATTCATCCCACTAACAAAACATTTGCCCAACCCAATTTTCAATGCTACCCAAGAAATAAGCTCTGGTATGAAAGTCCCACTCAAATCCAACCCTTCCCACCAGGTAATTAACAGGTAATTAACTTCACAGGTAATTGACTTCACTGGTAATTAACTTCACAGGCAGTTAGCTTCACAGGCAATTAACTTCACCGGTAATTAATTTTATAGGTAATTAACTTCACAGGTAATTAATTTCACAGATAATTAACTTCACTGGTAATAAAATTTACAGGTAATTAACTTCACATATAATTAACTTCACAGATTATTAACTTCACAGGTAATTAACTACACTGATAATTAACTTCACAGGTAATTAACTTCACAGGTAATTAACTTCACAGGTGATTAACTTCATACGTAATTGACTTCACTGGTAATTAAATTCAAAGGTAATTAACTTCACGGATAATTAACTTCACAGATAATTTACTTCACAGGTAATAAACTACACTGGTAATTAATTTCACAGATAATTAACTTCACAGGTAATTGATTTCACTGGTAATTAATTTCACTGGTAATTAACTTCACAGGTAATTAACTTCACTGGTAATTACATCACAAGTAATGAACTACACTGGTAATTAACTTCACATATAATTAACTTAGAGATTACTACATATTACACCAGGATAATTACTGTAAATGTGAACAGTAACCCTAACTGCCTGTTCGACCTCCTTCTTGGGGAAGCTGCTGGCCTGTGGTAAGGTTCTGACAGGTGCTAGGTGGAGGGCAGGTGCCAGGTGGAGGGCAGGTGCCAGGTGGAGGGCAGGTGCCAGGTGGAGGGCAGGTGCCAGGTGGAGGACAGGTGCCAGGTGGAGGGCAGGTGCCAGGTGGAGGGCAGGTGCCAGGTGGAGGACAGGTACCAGGTGGAGGGCAGGTGCCAGGTGGAGGGCAGGTACCTATCTCTACCCTTGCTAAACTGTCTCCTCACCCAGCTGACCATCAGTCAACATCTCCCACTTAGTACCAGCTACAGCTACCCTTGCTACCATCTGTCTCCTCACCCAGCTGACCATCAGTCAACATCTCCCACTTAGCACCAGCTACAGCTACCCTTGCTACCATCTGTCTCCTCACCCAGCTGACCATCAGTCAACATCTCCCACTTAGTACCAGCTACAGCTACCCTTGCTACCATCTGTCTCCTCACCCAGCTGACCATCAGTCAACATCTCCCACTTAGTACCAGCTACAGCTACCCTTGCTACCATCTGTCTCCTCACCCAGCTGACCATCAGTCAACATCTCCCACTTAGTACCAGCTACAGCTACCCTTGCTACCATCTGTCTCCTCACCCAGCTGACCATCAGTCAACATCTCCCACTTAGTACCAGCTACAGCTACCCTTGCTACCATCTGTCTCCTCACCCAGCTGACCATCAGTCAACATCTCCCACTTAGTACCAGCTACAGCTACCCTTGCTACCATCTGTCTCCTCACCCAGCTGACCATCAGTCAACATCTCCCACTTAGTACCAGCTACAGCTACCCTTGCTACCATCTGTCTCCTCACCCAGCTGACCATCAGTCAACATCTCCCACTTAGTACCAGCTACAGCTACCCTTGCTACCATCTGTCTCCTCACCCAGATGACCATCAGTCAACATCTCCCACTTAGTACCAGCTACAGCTACCCTTGCTACCATCTGTCTCCTCACCCAGCTGACCAACAGTCAACATCTCCCACTTAGTACCAGCTACAGCTACCACAACAAGTGTCTGCCTGGTGTACCCACTTGTTAATACCCAACTTTAGTCTACAGGGGTATACATACCCTCCACGCTGCCTCTACAACATACTCAGCTACCTGTCTACAAGCAAGGTCTCGTAGACCTTATGACGCTGATCATACCAGGGTAATTACTGTAAAAGATACTTGTACATGAGAGGGAGAGTGAGAGAGTGAGTGAGTAAGAGAGAATGAGAGTGAGAGAGAGTGAGAGAGAGTGAGTGAGGCAGCTATGAAGATTTACAACTAACTGGGCACTGTGAACTATCTCTTAAACACCACTACAAGAAAAAAGAATTTTTTCTCACTTTCCCTTGAGTCTCTCTCTCTCTTTATTTTCTTGCTCCATTTTCGAACGTTCAAAATTTGTCAACAAATAAATGTTCAAAAGGTTGTGAAAAAAGTTCAGAATGTTTTAAAAATATTCTAAAATGTTCTGAAATGTTCGAATATTTTTAAAATTGTTCACAATGGAACACCAGGAACACTGGAATGAAACACCATTAACACTGGAATGAAACACCAGGAACACTGGAATGAAACACCATTAACACTGGAACGAAACACCAGGAACACTGGAATGAAACACCATTAACACTGGAACGAAACACCAGGAACACTGGAATGAAACACCATTAACACTGGAACGAAACACCAGGAACACTGGAATGAAACACCATTAACACTGGAACGAAACACCAGGAACACTGGAATGAAACACCAGGAACACTGGAATGAAACACCAGGAATACTGGAATGAAACACTATAAACACTGAAATGAAACACCAGGAACACTAGAATGAAACATGAGGAACATTGGAATGAAACACCAGGAACACTGGAATGAAACACCAAGAACACTGGAATGAAACACCAGGAATACTGGAATGAAACACTATTAACACTGGAATGAAACACCAGGAACACTAGAATGAAACATCAGGAACATTGGAATGAAACACCAGGAACACTGGAATGAAACACCATTAACATTGGAATGAAACACAAGGAATACTGGAATGAGACACCAGGAACGCTGGAATGAAACACCACGAACAATGGAATGAAACACCAGTAACACTGGAATGAAACACCAGGAATACTAGAATGAAACACCATTAACACTGGAATGAAACACCAGGAACTCTGGAATGAAACACCAGGAACCCTGGAATGAAACACCAGGAACATTGGAATGAAACACCAGGAACACTGGAATGAAACACCAGGAACAATGGAATGAAACACCAGGAACACTGGAATGAAACACCACGAACAATTAAATGAAACACCAGTAACACTGGAATGAAACACAAGGAACAATGGAATGAAACACCAGGAACACTGGAATGAAACACAGGGAACAATGAAATGAAACACCAGGAACACTGGAATGAAACACCAGGAACACTGGAATGAAACACCAGTAACACTGGAATGAAACACCAGGAACGCTGGAATGAAACACCACGAACAATGGAATGAAACACCAGTAACACTGGAATGAAACACCAGGAACGCTGGAGTGAAACACCAGGAACACTGGAATGAAACACAAGGAACACTGGAATGAACCACCAGGAACACTGGAATGAAACACCAGGAACACTAGAATATAACACTACGAACACACACACGCTGTGTGTGTGTGTGTCTATGTGTGTGTGTGTGTGTGTGTGTGTGTGTGTGTGTGTGAGTGTGTGTGTGTGTGTGTGTGTGTGTGTGTGTGTGTGTGTGTGTGTGTGTACTCACCTATTTGTACTCACCTATTTGTGGTTGCAGGGGTCGAGTCACAGCTCCTGGCCCCGCCTCTTCACTGATTGCTACTAGGTCCTCTCTCTCCCTGCTCCATGAGCTTTATCATACCTCGCCTTAAAACTATGTATGGTTCCCGCCTCCACTACGTCACTTTCTAGGCTATTCCACGGCCTGACTACTCTGTGACTGAAGAAATACTTCCTAACATCCCTTTGATTCATCTGAGTCTTCAACTTCCAATTGTGACCTCTTGTGTCTGTGTCCCATCTCTGGAACATCCCGTCTTTGTCTATTCCGGACAGTATTTTATATGTCGTTATCATGTCTCTCCTGACCCTCCTGTCCTCCAGTGTCGTCAGGCCGAATTCCCTCAACCTTTCTTCGTAGGACAATCCCCGTAGCTCTGGGACTAGTCTTGTTGCAAACCTTTGCACTTTCTCTAATTTCTTGACGTGCTTGACTAGGTGTGGATTCCAAACTGGTGCTGCATACTCCAGTATGAGCCTGACGTAGATGGTGTACAGAGTCTTAAACGAATCCTTACTGAGGTATCGGAACGCTATCCGTAGGTTTGCCAGGCGCCCGTATGCTGCAACAGTTATCTGATTGATGTGCACCTCAGGAGATATGCTCGGTTTTATACTCACCCCCAGATCTTTTTCCTTGAGTGAGGTTTGCAGTCTTTGGCCATCTAAACTATATTGTGTCTGCGGTCTTCTTTGCCCTTCCCCAATCTTCATGACTTTGCATTTGGCAGGGTTAAATTCAAGGAGCCAGTTGCTGGACCAGGCTTGTAGCCTGTCCAGGTCTCTTTGTAATCCTGCCTGATCCTCATCCGATTTGATTCTTCTCATTAACTTCGCATCATCTGCAAACAAGGACACTTCTGAGTCTATCCCTTCCGTTATGTCGTTCACATATACCAAGAACAGCACAGGTCCTAGGACTGACCCCTGTGGAACCCCGCTTGTCACAGGCGCCCACTCTGACACCTCGTCGCATACCATGACTCGTTGTTGCCTCCCTGTCAGGTATTCTCTGATCCATTGCAGTGCCTTTCCTGTTATGTGTGCCTGATCCTCTAGCTTTTGCAGTAACCTCTTGTGAGGAACTGTGTCGAAGGCCTTCTTGCAGTCCAAAAAAATGCAGTCGATCCACCCCTCTCTCTCTTGTCTTACTTCTGTCACCTTGTCATAAAACTCTAGTAGGTTTGTGACACGGGATTTTCCTTCCCTGAAACCGTGCTGGTTGTCAATTATACACTTGTTTCTTTCCAGGTGCCCCACCACTCTCCTCCTGATGATCTTCTCCATGACCTTGCATACTATACACGTTAGTGATACAGGTCTGTAGTTTAGTGCCTCATGTCTGTCTTCCTTTTTAAAAATTGGGACTACATTTGCCATTTTCCATACCTCAGGGAGTTGCCCAGTTTCAAATGATGTGTTGAAGATCTTTGTTAATGGCTCACACAATATCTCTGCTCCCTCTTTAAGGACCCATGGAGAGATGTTGTCTGGTCCCACCGCCTTTGAGGTGTCAAGTTCGCATAGCAGCTTCTTCACCTGCTCCTTGGTTATATGTACCTCATCCAGCACTTGCTGGTGTGCCCCCCTGTTCTGATTTCTTGGAGTCCTACTGGTTTCCACTTTAAATACCTCTTTAAATCTTGTGTTGAGCTCCTGACATACCTCTTGGTCGTTTCTTGTGAATTCCCCATCACCCTTCCTCAGTCTGATTACCTGGTCCTTGACTGTTGTTTTCCTCCTGATGTGGCTGTACAACAGTTTCGGGTCAGTCTTCACTTTTGATGCTATGTCATTTTCATATTGTCTCTGAGCCTCCCTTCTTATCTGTGCATATTCGTTTCTGGCTCTTCGGCTGATTTCTTTATTTTCCTGAGTTCTCTGTCTTCTGTACCTTTTTCCATTCTCTAGCACACCTAGTTTTTGCCTCCCTACACCTTTGGGTGAACCAAGGACTCGTACTGTTCTTCCCATTATTTCTGTTTCCCTTGGGAACAAACCTCTCCTCTGCCTCCTTGCATTTTGTTGCCACATAGTCCATCATTTCTTGTACTGGTTTTCCTGTCAGTTCCCTCTTCCACTGAATGTCTTGAAGGAAGTTCCTCATGCCTGAGTAGTTCCCCCTTTTGTAGTTTGGTTTTTCCCAGCCTATTCCTGCTACTCTCTCCACTTGGAGCTCAACTATGTAGTCGAAGCACAGAACCACATGATCACTAGCTCCCAGGGGCCTTTCATACATGATACCCTCGATGTCCGAACTACTCAAGGTGAATACAAGGTCCAGCCTTGCTGGTTCATCCTCTCCTCTCTCTCTGGTAGTGTCTCTAACATGTTGATGCATGAGGTTTTCCAGTGCCACATCCATCATCCTGGCTCTCCATGTTTCGGGACCCCCATGGGGCTCCAGGTTTTCCCAGTCAATCTCCTTGTGATTGAAATCACCCATATCTAGTAACTTTGCTCCCCCCATGTGTGCTCTCCTGGCCACCTCGGCTAGTGTGTCGATCATTGCTCTGATGATCTCATCATATTCTTCTCTTGGCCTCCTGCAGTTCTGTGGTGGGTTGTACATTACTGCAATTATCACCTTATGTCCCTCAGACTGGATTGTTCCTACTGAGTAGTCCCTTTTGCCCGTGCCATCCATTCCTTCCATGTTCTCAAAACCCCACTGGTTTCTAATGAGCAGTGCAACTCCTCCTCCCCCTCTCCTCCCTCTGTCTTTCCTGAGGATTTGATATCCGGATGGAAAGATTGAATCTGTTATTATTCTGGTGAGTTTTGTTTCTGTGAGTGCTATTATGTCTGTGGATGTCTCCTTGATTCTTTCGTGCCACTCCTCATACTTATTTGTTGTTCCATCTGCATTTGTATACCACACCTTCAACTTCTTTTCTAAGACTGTGGTCTGGGAGGTATATTGGGGTTGGGGAAGTGGAAGACCTGGTAAGGAACTATGGGTTGTTGCTGTGGGGGTGGAGTTTGTAATGTAGTGGGTGGGGGCATTGGATGTGGCATGGGTGTTTTGATTTAGAGTGTTTGGTTGCACTGGGGTTGACCTGGTTGGGAGGCTTCTATAGGAAGTTGTGAGGGAGGCTGTATTTGATCTTCTTCCTGGGTCTGGGATTTCCTGTCTGTCTTCTCCATCCCCTCTCTTTCCTCCTTTCGCCTTTGTACCATCTCTCTCAGTTTCTGCCTTTCTTCTTGTGTTCTGTCACGGTCGAGATACACCTTCCTGTATGCCGGCATGTCCCTAATCGTGCTTTCTCCTGCAGGATCCCTGGTCCGAGTCGCTTCTGCCTTGAAGGTCACTTTCACTGGCCGGGTTCTTTTTTTTACAAACCCCCCTATTCTCCGAAAATTTTCCAGCTGGGTCATGTCGTCTTCTCCTATTGCTTTCATGATGCTTTCAATTGCTTTTTTTTTCCCTTGTTTTCTTGCTTCATATGTTTCCCCTTCAACTTCCTGGAGCCCATACACAAAGACTGACCTCACCCTTTCATTCTCCCACTGCATATCCCTGTGTATCCCCTCATTTAATTTGGTTTCCTCCACTGCAGCTTTCCTTTCTTCAGTTTCACTGGCTAATGTACTTGGGCTCAGTGGTCTGTCATTTTCCCTTCTCGGCTTTCCTTGGGCTCTGTTGTTGTCTGTTAGGGCCTCCACATAAAGCTTAGCTCTTTCATTTACTACAGTCTCCTCTGATAGAGCTTCTCCATGCAGTTGTGCCCCTTCTTTCCCTACAGTCCCCTTATTTGTGGCTGAGGTAGCAGTCTCTGTTGTCAATCCCAAAATGTTCTTTAGTTCTTTAGGCTGTTTCAGATTTTTCAGTTCCTCTTCTAAACTCTGTATCCTAGCCTCTGCTGCTTTGACTTGCACCTCCCACTTCATGCTTTCCATATCTATCCTCTCTTCCATTCTCATGCTAAGTTCTTCTAGTTTCTTTTCCCATTCATGATCCCTTTTTATGAGCTCTGCTGCTGTGTGTGTCTATGTGTGTGTGTGTGTGTGTGTGTGTGTGTGTGTGTGTGTGTGTGTGTGTGTGTGTGTGTGTGTGTGTGTGTGTATGTGTGTCAACATCACATACAGACATCAACACATCAACTTGTTCCCATCTGACACGTTCTTCCTCACTTCTCCAATAATCTTACTTTCTCAATATATTTCTCAACTCTTCCTTCCATTCTCAACATTCTCGCTTCATATTCTTTCAGTCTCCACTAACTCAAGTCATACCTCTAGTATTTAACATAGTATAGTAGTAATTATAGGAGGAGTCATGGCAGACCATTTCTACTATCAATTTCCATTATTTATGCTAATTCTATATTATTTTCTAGCGTGATCTGTTTTTCTTTTGTTTTTATGGGGGTAATAATGGGAAGAAGTATAGGGTGGGCAGAGAACCTTTTGCTTTACTTTCCTTGAGTCTTGAATCTAGATTTGCACGGTAGTTATTATCGTAGATAGTAGACAGTGGTCTGTAGATACTCTCAGTGTGTACTAGCACGTAGTGTACTGTTTCTGTCTTATGTACCGTTATGTACTGTCTGGGTGGCATCCTGGGCAGTGTGAGACGCATGGGCAAGTCACCTAACACTTGCTCCTACTGCTACCACTCTTCACCTAGCAGTAAATAGGCACCTTAGGAAACCTATCCCCTATCCCCTCCACCTTAATATCACCGTAATGGTTAAATTCACCTATTCCCCTATCCCATTAAGGTTAATGACACCTATTTGGTAGACTAATTACAGACTTACCACCTAATTACTGTCCATAAATCACCTAATTTACTCCTTATGTTCACTAGGTAATTTAATGAAATTTATAGCAATTATGGTGCCATGTCACTGAACATACTTAAATAAAGTGTATACACTGTATACACTGTGTATACACTGACCCTTCTGTCCTCCAGTGTCGTCAGTCCGATTTCCCTTAACCTTTCCTCGTACGACATTCCCTTGAGCTCTGGGACTAGCCTTGTTGCAAACCTTTGTACTTTCTCTAACTTCTTGACGTGCTTGACCAGGTGTGGGTTCCAGACTGGTGCTGCATACTCCAGTATGGGCCTAACATACACAATGTACAGTGTCTTGAACGATTCCTTATTAAGGTATCGGAACGCTATTCTCAGGTTTGCCAGGCGCCCGTATGCTGCAGCAGTTATTTGGTTGATGTGTGCCTCCGGTGATGTG
>NC_091388.1:2038766-2043766 GCF_038502225.1 Cherax quadricarinatus | reverse complement strand
AATAGGTGAGTACAAATAGGTGAGTACACACACACACACACACACACACACACACACACACACACACAACACACACACACACACAACACACACACACACACACACACGCACACACACACACACACACACACACACACACACACACACACACACACACACACACACACACACACACAAGGAGATTGATTGGGAAAACCTGGACCCACAAGGGGGTCCCGAAACATGGAGAACCAAGATGATGGATGTGGTACTGGAAATCCTCATGCATCACCATGTTAAGGACACTACCAGAGAGAGAGAGGAGGATGAACCAGCAAGATTGGACCTTGTGTTCACCCTGAGCAGTTCAGACATTGAGGATATTACATATGAAAGGCCCCTCAGAGCTAGTGATCACGTGGTTGTGAACTTTGAAAATAGTTACAAGTGGAGAGAGTAACAGGAGTAGAATGAGAAAAGCCAAACTACAAAAGAGGGGACTACACAGGTATGAGGAACTTCCTGCAGGAGGCTCAGTGGGAAAGAGAATTGGCAGGAAAGTCAGTAAACAAAATACTTGACTATGTAACAACAAAATGCAAGGAGGCAGAGAAAAAGTTTGTTCCCAAGGGTAACAGAAATAATGGGAAGACCAGAACGAGTCCTTGGTTTACCAGAAGATGTAGGGAGGCAAAAACAATGGGCACTAGAGAATGGAAAAAGTACAGAAGGCAAAGGACCCAGAAAAAAAAGATATTAGTAGAAGAGCCAGAAACGAGTATGCACAGATAAGGAGGGAGACCCAGCGACAGTACGAAAACAACATAGCATCAAGTCTGACCCAAAACTGCTGTATAGCCACATCAGGAGGAAGACAACAGTAAAAGACCAGGTGATCAGGATGAGGAAAGAAGGAGGGGAACTCACATGAAATGACCAGGAAGTATGTGAGGAGATCACGAGATTTAAGGAAGTATTTACAGTGGAAACAGAAAGGACTCTGAGAAGACAGAACAGAGAGGGACACCAACAAGGGATATACCAACAAGTATTGGATGAAATACACACAACTGAGGAGGAGGTGAAGGAGCTGCTAAGTGACCTTGATACCTCAAAGGCGGTGGGACCAGACACTATCTCTCCGTGGGTCCTTAGAGAGGGAGCAGAGATGCTGTGTGTGCCACTGACCACAATTTTCAACACATCCCTTGAAACTGGGCAACTACCTGAGGTATGGAAGACGGCGAATGTAGTCCCCATTTTTAAGAAAGGAGACAGAAACGAGGCACTAAACTATAGACAATGTCACTGACGTGTATAATATGCAAAGTCATGGATAAGATTAGCAGGAGGAGACTGGTGGAGCACCTGGAAAGGAACAAGATTATAAATGAAAACCAGCATGGGTTCATGGAAGGCAAATCTTGTATCACAAACCTCCTGGAGTTTTATGACAAGGTAACAGAAGTAAGACACGAGAGAGAGAGGTGGGTAGATTGCGTTTTCCTAGACTGCAGGAAGGCCTTTGACACAGTTCCCCACAAGAGATTAGTGCAGAAGCTGGAGGATCAGGCGCATGTAAAAGGGAGGGCACTGCAATGGATCAGAGAATACCTGACAGGAAGACAACAACGAGTCGTGGTACGTGATGAGGTATCACAGTGGGCACCTGTGACGAGCGGGGTCCCACAGGGGTCGGTCCTAGGACCAGTGCTATTTTTGGTATATGTGAACGACATGATGGAAGGGTTAGACTCAGAAGTGTCCCTGTTTGCAGATAATGTGAAGTTAATGAGGAGAATTAAATCTGATGAGGACCAGGCAGGACTTCAAAGAGACCTGGACAGACTGGACACCTGGTCCAGCAACTGGCTTCTCGAATTTAGCCCCACCAAATGCATAGTCATGAAGATCGGGTAAGGGTAAAGAAGACCGCAGACGGAGTATAGGCTAGGTGGCCAAAAACTGCAAACCTCACTCAAGGAGAAAGATCTTGGAGTGAGTATAACACCGAGCATGTCTCCGGAAGCACACATCAACCAGATAACTGCTGCAGCATATGGGCGCCTAGCAAACCTGAGAATAGCGTTCCGATACCTCAGTAAGGAATCGTTCAAGACACTGTACACTGTGTACGTCAGGCCCATACTGGAGTATGCAGCACCAGTTTGGAACCCGCACCTGGTCAAGCACGTCAGATAATTAGAGAAAGTGCAAAGGTTTGCAACAAGGTTAGTTCCAGAGCTCAGGGGAATGTCCTACGAGGAGAGGTTAAGGGAAATCAACCTGAAGACACTGGAGGACAGGAGGGTCAGGGAAGACATGATAACGACATATAAAATACTGCGAGGAATTGACAAGGTGGACAGAGACAGGATGTTCCAGAGATGGGACACAGCAACAAGGGGACACAGTTGGAAGTTGAAGACACAGATGAATCACAGGGATGTTAGGAAGTATTTCTTCAGCCACAGATTAGTCAGTAAGTGGAATAGTCTGGGTAGTGATGAAGTGGAGGCAGGATCCATACATAGCTTTAAGAAGAGGTATGATAAAGCTCACGGTTCAGGGAGAGTGACCTAGTAGCAACCAGTGAAGAGGCGGGGCCAGGAGCTGTGACTCGACCCCTGGAGCCACAACTAGGAGAGTACACACACACACACAGATTGAGATACCTACCTCAGGGTATATATACTGGAGTTTACCTGAGAGGTATATCTGCCTCTCACTGTATATACTCTTGGCTGAATATATTCTTGTACACTGGAGTGAGAACCAGAGTCCTTTGATGTCTAGCAAGTGGAGTCTGGAGGAGGAGGGGGAGGGGGGAGGGGGAGGGGGAGGGGGAGGAGGTGAAGGGGAGGTGGAGGAGGTGAAAGAGAGGTGGAGGGGAGGAGGGGGAGGTGGAGGAAGGGGAGAGGAAGGGCAGAGGGAAGAGGGGGAGGGGGAGGGGAAGGGGGAGGGGGAGGGGGAGAACAGGGTCATAGATACACTCCCATCTATTGTACTAAATAATAATAATAATTATGATAACAGTAATGATAATAAACACAAATATAATGATGACTAACAATAATAATAATAATCATAATAATAATAATAATCATAATAATAATAATAATAATAATAATAATAATCATAATAATAATAATAATAATAATAATAATCATAATAATAATAATAATAATAATAATAATAATAATAATAATAATAATAATAATAATAATCATAATAATAATAATAATAATAATAATAATAATAATAATATCAGTCCTGTTATCTAAGTTATCAATAAAATTCAACAATAATGTGACGTTAAAATTCTCTCTATTACTCAGAATTTTAATTAACAATTAACACCGTGTCAATTTGGCCCCGTGTTGGTATAATTAAAATTTTGATTTGCAAACTGACGCCCTCTAACATCTATATATATATATATATATATATATATATATATATATATATATATATATATATATATATATATTATGAAGGAATATAC
The DNA here is from genome assembly GCF_038502225.1 of Cherax quadricarinatus. NCBI lineage: Eukaryota > Metazoa > Arthropoda > Malacostraca > Decapoda > Parastacidae > Cherax > Cherax quadricarinatus. The sequence goes on along the minus strand of NC_091388.1, from coordinate 2,040,282 downwards.
AACCCATCACCTAATAATAGGGTGTTTCTTGTGTTTACGTCAGATACAAGTGACGTAGGTGGAGTGCAGTATGTTGTGAAGTTTAGGTGCGTGGACGCACAGTGGGTGGACGTACAGTGGGTGGACGTACAGTGGGTGGACGTACAGTGGGTGGACGTACAGTGGGTGGACGTACAGTGGGTGGACGTACAGTAGGTGGACGTACAGTGGGTGGACGTACAGTGGGTGGAAGTACAGTGGGTGGAAGTACAGTGGGTGGAAGTACAGTGGGTGGAAGTACAGTGGGTGGAAGTACAGTGGGTGGAAGTACAGTGGGTGGAAGTACAGTGGGTGGAAGTACAGTGGGTGGAAGTACAGTGGGTGGAAGTACAGTGGGTGGAAGTACAGTGGGTGGAAGTACAGTGGGTGGACGTACAGTGGGTGGAAGTACAGTGGGTGGACGTACAGTGGGTGGACGTACAGTGGGTGGACGTACAGTGGGTGGAAGTACAGTGGGTGGAAGTACAGTGGGTGGACGTACAGTGGGTGGACGTACAGTGGGTGGAAGTACAGTGGGTGGAAGTACAGTGGGTGGAAGTACAGTGGGTGGAAGTACAGTGGGTGGAAGTACAGTGGGTGGAAGTACAGTGGGTGGAAATAGACTGTAGAAGATGGAACTGTGAGCACTTGAGAGGCCTGGAAGGTGAGTCAGTTGATGTGTTGACTGATATAAGTTGAAAGTCACAGGCGAGTGTGTTAACCACTGGACCACGTCACTATAATAACAGTCATACAAACTAGAGTATATCTGTACTCAGGGAATATTATGTATTCAGAGATGCAAGTTATTGACGAGGGATTTGTGTGTACTCAGCGATTTGTATGTACTCAGTGAATTCTCCTCGTGTGTGTGTGTGTGTGTGTGTGTGTGTGTGTGTGTGTGTGTGTGTGTGTGTGTGAGTGTGTTTGTGTGTGTGTGTGTGTGTACTCACCTTTTATGGTTGCAGGGGTCGATTCGAGTGAATTCAGTTGTGTTTTGTGGATGTCTCAGGCACAAATTTGTATCTGTGGTACAACATTGCACCATCCAAAGCATGGAACAAACTCAAGTTATGGCACAAGCCATAGAAGAAGTCATGGCACAAGTCATGGCACAAGTCATGGCACAAGCCATGGCACAAGCCATGGAACAAGCCATGGAACAAACCATGGAACAAACCATGGAACAAGCCATGGAACAAGCCATGGACCAAACCATGGAACAAGCCATGGAACAAGTCATAGAACAAGTCATGGAACAAGCCATAGAACAAACCATGTAACAAGCCATGGAACAAGCCATGGAACAAACCATGGAACAAGCCATGGAACAAACCATGGAACAAGCCATGTAACAAGGCATGAAACAAACCATGGAACAAGCCATGGAACAAGCCATGTAACAAGCCATGGAACAAACCATGGAACAAACCATGGAACAAGTCATGTAACAAGCCATGCAACAAACCATGGAACAAGCCATGTAACAAGCCATGGA
>NC_091388.1:2026266-2033766 GCF_038502225.1 Cherax quadricarinatus | reverse complement strand
TATATATATATATATATATATATATATATATATATATATATATATATATATTTATATATATATGTATATATATATATATATATATATATATATATATATATATATATATATATATATATATATATATATATATATATATATATATATATATATATATATATATACGATTGTTATTATTTTTCAGGCTGGTGTTGTGGGATGGAGTCATCTTACAGACGATAAGATTGTAACCTGAATATCAAGACTGCTGTAAGGTGAGTACAGTGTCACAGTACTGTGTTGAGAGTACAGTGTCACAGTATTGTGTTGAGAGTACAGTGTCACAGTATTGTGTTGAGAGTACAGTGTCACAGTATTGTGTTGAGAGTACAGTGTCACAGTATTGTGTTGAGAGTACAGTGTCACAGTATTGTGTTGAGAGTACAGTGTCACAGTACTGTGTTGAGAGTACAGTGTCACAGTACTGTGTTGCGAGTACAGTGTCACAGTACTGTGTTGAGAGTAGTTACATTCAGAGTACGTACACTGTTATATATACTGGTATATACACTGTCACGTACACTGGTACATACACTGTTATACACACTGGTATGTACACTGATATTACACTGGAATATTCACTATTACGTACACTGGTATATACGCTAGTATATAGACTTGTATATACACCAGTATATACCCTGTTATATACCCTTGTATATACACTGGTATATACCCTGGTATATACACTGGTATATACACTGGTATATACACTGGTATATACACTGGTATATACCCTGGTATATACACTGGTATATACACTGGTAAATACACTGGTATATACCCTGGTATATACACTGGCATATACACTGGTATATACACTGGTATATACACTGGTATATACACTGGTATATACACTGGTATATACACTGGTATATACGCTGGTATATACCATGGTATATACACTGGCATATACCCTGGTATATACGCTGGTATATACACTGGAACATACGTTGGTATATACACTGGTGTATACACTGGTATATACACTGGTATATACACTGATATATTCACTGGTATATACACTGGTATATACACTGGTATATACGCTGGTATATACGCTGGTATATACACTGGTATATACACTGGTATATACACTGGCATATACCCTGGTATATACATTGGTATATACACTGGTATATACGCTGGTATATACCCTGGTATATACACTGGTATATACACTGGTATATGCACTGGTATAAACACTTTTATATACACTGGTATATACACTGGTATGTACACTGGTATATACAATGGTATATACACTGGTATATACACTGGTATATACACTGGCATATACCCTGGTATATACCCTGGTATATGCACTGGTATATACACAGGTATACACTGGTATATACACTGGTATATACCCTGGTACATACACTGGTATATACACTGGTATATACCCTGGTATATACACTGGTATATACACTGGTATATACACTGGTATATACACTGGCATATACACTGGTATATACATTGGTATATACACTGGTATATACACTGGTATATACACTGGTATATACACTGGCATATACCCTGGTATATACACTGGTATATACACTGGTATACACTGGTATATGCACTGGTATATACACTGGTATATACACTATACACTGGTATATACACTATACACTGGTATATACACTATACACTGGTATATACACTATACACTGGTATATACACTATACACTGGTATATACACTATACACTGGTATATACACTATACACTGTTATATACACTGGTATATACACTGGCATATACCCTGGTATAGACCCTGGTATATACACTGGTATATACGCTGGTATATACGCTGGTATATACACTGGTATATACACTGGTATATACACTGGTATATACACTGGCATATACGCTGGTATATACACTGGTATATACACTGGTATATACACTGGTATATACCCTGGTATATACACTGGTGTATACCCTGGTATATACACTGGTATATACACTGGTATATACCCTGGTATATACCCTGGTATATACACTGGTATATACACTGGTATATACACTGGTATATACACTGATATATACACTGGCATATACACTGGTATATACACTGGTATATACCCTGGTATATACACTGATATATACACTGGTATATACACTCGCATATACACTGGTATATACGCTGGTATATACACTGGTATATACACTGGTATACACTGGTATATACACTGGTATATACACTGGTATACACTGGTATATACACTGGTATATACACTGGTATATACACTGGTATGTACACTGGTATATACTCTGGTATATACACTGGTATATACACTGGTATATACACTGGTATATACACTGGTATATACGCTGGCATATACACTGGTATATACACTGGTATATATACTGGTATATACACTGGTATATACCCTGGTATATACACTGGTGTATACCCTGGTACATACACTGGTATATACACTGGTATAAACACTGGTATATACCCTGTTATATACCCGGGTATATACACTGGTGTATACCCTGGTATATACACTGATATATACACCGGTATATACACTGGTATATACACTGGTATATACCCTGGTATATACACTGGTATATACACTGGTATATACCCTGGTATATACACTGATATATACACTGGTATATACACTCGCATATACACTGGTATATACGCTGGTATATACACTGGTATATACACTGGTATATACACTGGTATACACTGGTATATACACTGGTATATACACTGGTATATACACTGGTATATACACTGGTATATACACTGGTATATACCCTGGTATATACACTGATATATACACTGGTATATACACTGGTATATACACTGGTATATACCCTGGTATATACACTGATATATATACACTGGTATATACACTCGCATATACACTGGTATATACGCTGGTATATACACTGGTATATACACTGGTATATACACTGGTATATACACTGGTATATACGCTGGCATATACACTGGTATATACACTGGTATATACACTGGTATATACACTGGTGTATACCCTGGTATATACACTGGTATGTACACTGGTATATACACTGGTATATACCCTGGTATATACACTGATATATACACTGGTATATACACTGGTATATACACTGGTATATACCCTGGTATATACACTGATATATACACTGGTATACACTGGTATATACACTGGTATATACACTGGTATATACACTGGTATACACTGGTATATACACTGGTATATACACTGGTATATACACTGGTATACACTGGTATATACACTGGTATATACACTGGTATACACTGGTATATACACTGGTATATACACTGGTATACACTGGTATATACACTGGTATATACACTGGTATATACACTGGTATGTACACTGTTATATACACTGGTATATACACTGGTATATACACTGGTATATACACTGGTATACACTGGTATATACACTGGTATATACCCTGGTATATACACTGTTATATACACTGGTATATACAATGGTATATACACTGGTATATACACTCGCATATACACTGGTATATACACTGGTATATACACTGGTATACACTGGTATATACACTGGTATATACACTGGTATACACTGGTATATACACTGGTATATACACTGGTATATACACTGGTATATACACTGGTATATACCCTGGTATATACACTGTTATATACACTGGTATATACACTGGTATATACACTGGTATATACACTGGCATATACACTCGCATATACACTGGTATATACACTGGTATATACACTGGTATATACACTGGTATATACACTGTTATATACACTGGTATATACACTGGTATATACACTCTTATATACACTGGTTTATACACTGGTATATACACTGGTATACACTGGTATATACACTGGTATATACACTGGTATACACTGGTATATACACTGGTATATACACTGGTATATACACTGGTATATATACTGGTATACACTGGTATATACACTGGTATATACACTGGTATACACTGGTATATACACTGGTATATACACTGGTATATACACTGGTATATACACTGTTATATACACTGGTATATACACTGGTATATACACTGGTATACACTGGTATATACACTGGTATATACCCTGGTATATACACTGTTATATACACTGGTATATACACTGGTATATACACTGGTATATACACTGGTATATACACTGGTATATACACTGGTATATACACTCGCATATACACTGGTATATACACTGGTATATACACTGGTATATACGCTGGTATATACACTGGTATATACACTGGTATATACACTGGTATAAACGCTGGTATATACACTGGTATATACACTGGTATATACACTGGTATATACACTCGCATATACACTGGTATATACACTGGTATATACACTGGTATATACGCTGGTATATACACTGGTATATACACTGGTATACACTGGTATATACACTGGTATATACACTGGTATATACACTGTTATATACCCTGGTATATACACTGTTATATACACTGGTATATACACTGGTATATACACTGGTATATACACTGGTATATACACTGGTATATACACTGGTATATACACTGTTATATACACTGGTATATACACTGTTATATACACTGGTATATACACTGGTACATACACTGGTATATACACTGGTATATACACTGGTATATACACTGGTATATACACTGGTATACACTGGTATATACACTGGTATATACACTGGTATATACACTGTTATATACCCTGGTATATACACTGTTATATACACTGGTATATACACTGGTATATACACTGGTATATACACTGGCATATACACTGGTATATACACTGGTATATACACTGGTATATACACTGGTATATACACTTGTATATACACTGGTATATACACTGGTATATACACTGGTATATACACTGGCATATACACTCGCATATACACTGGTATATACACTGGTATATACACTGGTATATACACTGGTATATACACTGGTATATACCCTGGTATATACACTGGTATATACACTGGTATATACACTGGTATATACACTGGTATATACACTGGTATATACACTGGTATATACACTGGTATATACACTGGTATATACACTGGTATATACACTGGTAAAAGTTATAATCATTTTACACAAAATTCGACAATTTTTTCCTTCGATATCTGATTCCTTTCCATTTTTTTTTTGTTTTTCGTTTTTTTTTTTGTCAGTTTCGTGTATGTGTATGACTGTGTGTGTGTATGACTGTGTATGTGTATGACTGTGTATGTGTATGACTGTGTATGTGTATGACTGTGTATGTGTATGACTGTGTATGTGTATGACTGTGTATGTGTTTGACTGTATGTGTATGACTGTGCATGTGTATGACTGTGTATGTGTATGATTGTGTATGTGTATGACTGTGTATGTGTATGACTGTGTATGTGTATGACTGTGTGTGTGTATGACTGTGTATGTGTATGACTGTGTATGTGTATGACTGTGTATGTGTATGACTGTGTATGTGTATGACTGTGTATGTGTTTGACTGTGTATGTGTATGACTGTGCATGTGTATGACTGTGTATGTGTATGACTGTGTATGTGTATGACTGTGTATGTGTATGACTGTGTATGTGTTTGACTGTGTATGTGTATGACTGTGTATGTGTATGACTGTGTGTGTGTATGACTGTGTATGTGTATGACTGTGTATGTGTATGACTGTGTATGTGTATGACTGTGTATGTGTTTGACTGTGTATGTGTATGACTGTGCATGTGTATGACTGTGTATGTGTATGATTGTGTATGTGTATGACTGTGTATGTGTATGACTGTGTATGTGTATGACTGTGTGTGTGTATGACTGTGTATGTGTATGACTGTGTATGTGTATGACTGTGTATGTGTATGACTGTGTATGTGTATGACTGTGTATGTGTTTGACTGTGTATGTGTATGACTGTGCATGTGTATGACTGTGTATGTGTATGACTGTGTATGTGTATGACTGTGTATGTGTATGACTGTGTGTGTGTATGACTGTGTATGTGTGTGACTGTGTATGTGTATGACTGTGTATGTGTATGACTGTGTATGTGTATGACTGTGTATGTGTTTGACTGTGTATGTGTATGACTGTGTATGTGTATGACTGTGTATGTGTATGACTGTGTATGTGTATGACTGTGTATGTGTATGACTGTGTATGTGTTTGACTGTGTATGTGTATGACTGTGTATGTGTTTGACTGTGTATGTGTATGACTGTGTATGTGTATGACTGTGTATGTGTATGACTGTGTATGTGTATGACTGTGTATGTGTATGACTGTGTATGTGTATGACTGTGTATGTGTATGACTGTGTATGTGTATGACTGTGTATGTGTATAACTGTGTATGTGTATGACTGTGTATGTGTATGACTGTGTATGTGTTTGACTGTGTATGTGTATGACTGTGTATGTGTATGACTGTGTATGTGTTTGACTGTGTATGTGTATGACTGTGTATGTGTTTGACTGTGTATGTGTATGACTGTGTATGTGTATTTGTGTGTACTCTTTGTATGTATGTTTTTTATTGAGTATTTCCATTTTGCTTTATTTCTCCATGTTGTGTGTGTGTTTGTGTGTGTGTGTGTTTGTGTGTGTGTGTTTGTGTGTGTGTGTTTGTGTGTGTGTGTTTGTGTGTGTGTGTGTTTGTGTGTGTGTGTTTGTGTGTGTGTGTGTGTTTTGTGTGTGTGTGTGTGTGTGTGTGTTTGTATGTGTGTGTTTGTGTGTGTGTGTTTGTGTGTGTGTGTTTGTGTGTGTGTGTGTGTTTGTGTGTGTGTGTTTGTGCGTGTGTGTGTGTGTGTGTGTGTGTGTGTGTGTGTGTGTGTGTGTGTGTGTGTGTGTGTGTCGTGCCGAATAGGTAAAACTGGTCAATTATCAAGAACTCATTTAAAATTAACTTTCTAAAATTTTCTCTTATACGTTTAAAGATATATTTTTTTCATTTATGTTAATATAAAAATTAATTATTTTGTACCAAAAGAACCTTAGGAAACTTACCTGACCTTATTATAACAAGTGCAATTTTATTTAGCTTAATCCAATTAAATATATTTTAGATAAGTTTACAATAATTTAATAATAAACACAATGAAATATATTTTTCTCGTTAGGTTCAGAATGATTTTGCGAGATTATTGCATACACAAGTTTTCTCTTCACTTATTCGGCAAGAAGAACGTTGCATATATATTTAGGAGTGACTACAGTAACTGTAGTTACTGTAGTTATGTAGTGGATTAGTTTATTCAGATGTGTAAAGCATTATGAGTCAGTGTATATGTATACACGTGAGACAGACATGAGGCACTAAACTACAGACCTGTATCACTAACGTGTATAGTATGCAAGGTCATGGAGAAGATCATCAGGAGGAGAGTGGTGGGGCACCTGGAAAGAAACAAGTGTATAATTG